>NC_054547.1:27980345-28280345 GCF_017654505.1 Polyodon spathula
TGGATCTACCATAAGAGACCTTAAGACAAGCTTAAATATTATCACTAAATTATAGTTCTGCATGGACTACTCTTGGAGTGCAGGATGTGCCCTATAGCCTGGAGATCGCTGGTTCGTATCCAGGCTGTCATTTGCCGACCGTGACTAGGAGTTCCTAGAGGACGGCGCCCAATTGGCCGGGTGCCGCCCTCGTAGGGAGGGTTTAGGTCGGCAGGGTAATCCTTGATTCACTGCACAGCAGTGACTCCCGTAGCCGGTAGTGCGCCTGCAGGTCTGCTGTGGAGCTATTCGGATACGTGTTGTCCTATGCCTCTATATGTCTGATGGCATCGCTGTGGACCTGCAGTGTGAAAAAAAAAGGCTTGGCAGGGCACATTTCATTGAACTGGTGTGTCTGCCACCGTTTCACGAAGTCAACGTGGGTTTGCCACGGTGGACCGAGATCAATACATGCAATTGGCGACTGGGGGGGTGGAATGGGGTTTAAAAAAAAAAGTAAAATACCACCACCAATAACCTTGATCTGTGAAGTGCTTGAGCCGAATAAGTGGTTCGTACAGCACTAATTTACAGTACTTTAAGAGCCTGGACCATGTTGTATCTGTGTAGCTTCCTTTAGCTTCACTATATTTGTGTTTTCTTCACTCCAGCCAGTTCAGTATCTGTAAGATTAATGTGAACTGCTATTTAAAATACATTTTCGTATTATGTGTCTGACCAGTTTTGCTTGTTTTGTTGTGTGAAGAAATGCATACCTTTTCTTAAATGGACTTGGTTTTCTCATATAGGATCTGAGCTCTCTGGCTAAGGAGTTGCGGGAGCTGCGCATTGACGAGACGAACCGCCCACCCATCAAAGTGACGGATTACTCTTCCTCCAGCGAGGAGTCCGAGAGCAGCGACGAAGAGGAGGAAGACCCAGACAATGAGATGCACGATGGCACAGTGCCAGTCAGCGACATCCCCCGGATAATGTAAGAGATTCATTTAATTGACCCAAGTAGTTGAATTGAAGTAACTAATGTTGATTACTTGTGTTTCTGCACAATACATTGCTGATACCTCTAACACCAATTAAAAATAAAAAATAAAAAAATTACTTGATGATTTGTGAAAAGGTATTTGAAACTATATACCTGCAAAGGTCTAATTGGATGCATAGCAATTTTTAGTTTTTTATTCATCCTGTACATTTATGTAAAAGTCTACAGAAATTAGTGTGAAATTGCATATGCTAAATATTGTTATATTTTGACATACTTACCGCACGTCCCATGGTTTGGTTGGAAAATGGTAATCATTATACCACTACCATGATAACCTATTATCCAATTAAAAACATTTCATGAAGCTTTCCATGGATATTTAGTTACAAAACATTGTCTGTCTACTTTTTTTGGAAACCAGATTGGAATTTCCCCCCTCCATTTGGTGAATCTTGTCTTGATTATGGTCTGTGTCTGTCCCAATAAACAGGCCGAGTGCAGTGCCTGGCAATGATCCTTACAGTCTGGGTGTGATGGGAAGCCACGAAGGGTCTCATGCAGATTCCTTTGGCAGCTCTTCCGGGGACGGCACCTTGGTGATGAGAGAGGTGAGTGGGGTCTCTGAATTATGGAATGGACAACGTTAAATTAAACAGATGTTGTCCATGGTGAGACATTTGCTTTGGCTTTTAAACCATTTTTTAAATTAATATACTATGCATGTTAAGATCGCAAGTCAAATCCAGAACGCCAAAATCTGGTTTTGTCTCACTAATGACCCCGTAGAGAAAGTGTAAATGTTCCAGAATTCATTGTGGTTTCAATGCTACGGTGTATGCATGATCAGGATATTCAGTTGTGCTCCCCTTACTTTTCAACTGTGCTCCCTTTATTTAAAGTAAGTAGAATAGCTTAACACTAGAACCGCCGGGTTTATGCTACTACCTTGAACCGCCAGCAGTAGTCATTTTGACGGCTACATTTTAAACAGCTTTGATATGAAAATGAAACGCAAACTATCATATTCAACTCAAAAGATTTATTTCTGAACATCATATCTAACATTTGCATAGCAGAAACACCGTATTTAAATGAAAAAAATAAATATAAAAGGCTTTATTTTTGAAATTGGCGAATGAAAAATGAAAAACTATAATAAAATAAACATTTCAAAAGAAGATATTGTGTAAACAGGTGTAAACTGCTATACGCACATGCAAAATTGTAAAAACGAAGTAATTATTTACAAAAATAACATAAAAGGCTTTTTTTCACATTAGACTACTGCATAGCACAACTTCAAAAAATGAAAACTATAATAAAATAAACATTTCAAAAGAAATTATTGTGTAACCAGCTGTAAACTGGTTATATGTAGGCCTACATACAGAACTGTAAAATTGAAATCATTATTTATAAAAAAGAAAATAACTCCATTCAAATTGTGTAACAGGAGTGTGCATTCAGGGAAACATACTTCACTGTAGCCTCCATATTAGCACAATCCACACAGATGTAACGCTTATCAACTTGTCGTGTGCATTTACCACATGCTGCTCTTTCACACTGGGCACAGATAGCAGACATTTTATTTTTATTGCGTTTAGTTACTTGTCATTGTTTTCTGTTGAGTGCGTCACTTGATGCGCACTGTGTCCAGGTTGAGCTGCATTTCCCTGCCGCTTTGCAGCTTTCTTTCTTTCTGTAAAACTACAGTACACATATGGAGTTCCCCTTTCCTATGTTCTGCTTAACAGAATTTAAAGCATTTTTTTTCGCAAAGACATTTAGCTGGAAGCTTCTGTAGGGTTAAGTGAGAAAATAGTTATGCTCCATGCAAGCATGGTTGCTTGTGGGTGAAGGGCTAATCTGACCAGCCAAATTGTTCCCTTTTTCAGTCGTGTGTGTGTGTGTGTGTGTGTGTGTGTGTGTGTGTGTTTTTTTTTTTTTTTTTATTATTATTAAAACATTTCATTTTCGTAATGTCTCTGACCGTGTGTTGAATTAACCCTCTTTGTGAGCACGCTCAGCCTCTGTTTAAACAGTCTTTGTTGTTGTGTCGTCAGAACCCACTTGAGCAAAAGAAATTCAAGAAATACAGCAGCCTTAAAGTACACACAGTTATTTATTATTTGTTTATTTAGAAGACGTCTTTAAGACAGCAAGTATTCCGTACACATTCAGTAGACAAACAAGGACACAGAATACATATTATTACAGAAGTAGTTTAGATGCATTTCCAATGGGATTTTTTAACAATACTCCAAGGCTTACAATTTTAATATTTGTCTCGTTCGTACAGTATAAAGATATGTGGATACACAGAGCAATTTCAAAAAAAGATACTTAAACACAGCTACATTAATAGCATGTAGTTGCACTGTAGTTACCATTTACTAATATACACTGCATACACATACCACAGCATTATGTGACTATGAGGATGGTATTTCATACATTAACACATTTGTTTTGCATTTACCGCTCATCTAATTTTGTTTTACGTAACAAATATTGTTACAAGTGTACAGTACCGTATAGGTACAATGTAGTGAATGTACCTGTATTTTGAAGAGTATGTAGAAAAAGATATATTCTGCTATATAAACTAACTTCAGAATACCTATGTAGAATACACTTTATCTGGTACACTTCTGTATTGTGTACCTTTGCATATGAATTAGTAACACTTTCAAATAAATTCATAATTAATTGACTGAATACCACAGGAAGGACACCTGAATATACTTCCACTGAGTTCTGAAGGAGTTCATTTTGAGTTCAGCCCTAGACTTAATGTGTATTTAATTAGTCGTATTAACATATATCCTCTCCTTTGTAATACATTTTGTTGTTCTCATACATGTATAAGGCATGCATTCATACATGAAATAAAACTTCTCCCAATCCCCTGGTGGGTGACTAAAACAGTATGAATGCGTGCCTTATACATGTGATCAACATCATTTTTTGCAAAGAAATATGGAACGAATATGGCTAATTAAATCCACATGAAATAACAGGGCTGAATTCAAAACGAATGACTTCAGAAGGAAGTGCAGAAGATATCCAGGTGTTATTAAATATGATTTTAAAGTGTTACCTATGAAGGTATAAAAGGTGTAGTGCCTTGTACCATTCCTTCTACACAGTTTAGCAGGTTCCTGGCTTACAAGTCAAAGAATTGCTCAATTTCATTAATGCTGAGCCTGCTTACTGGGATTGGTTCAAAGCCTTGTTTTTGTATAGCAATCTTATTATTTTGTGTTAAGTTTGCTTTAATATGATAGCGGTGGCTGCTGGCTGGGCTTGGTGTGGTGTGCTGGTTCTCGCAGTAGAATAGTCCTTTCCATCATTCTTTCTGCAGACATTGGGAGATAGAAAGCATTCTGGCCATGCCGATAGCAATGGCTTTGCGGGCCACATCAATCTGCCTGATCTGGTTCAGCAAAGCCACTCGCCTGCAGGTACACCCACCGAGGCATTGGGACAGCTTTCGAGTCTGCATGTGCAAGACCTGGATTCGGAAGTAGGTGACGGTGTGGCCCTCCTGAAAGATCCCCTTTTCTGTTTCTTTTCCTTTTTGTGCTCTATGTGTATCTATATATCAGAATCCAAGGCTGTGTGTCAGAGATATGGATGTGTTTAATTTATGTATTTATTTTATTTGTAAGGCAACTGTCAGCATATGATTTGCAGTCAAGCACTGCGAGATTTAAGTACAACTCGGTAAACTTTGACCTCATACAACTCCCTCATTTATAACCAGTATCATGTGACACCCTCCCATTAAGATCACTTTCAGAATAATTAAGACATACGTTAGTTTATTTTTAAACAGAGAGTTTAGTTCAGAGATCGTAGATCCCACCAAAGTTTTGTACACTGTGTTGTATGTGCTCCGTGTTCTGCCATTGCTGGTAGTGTCCCGTGAGCTGTTCAGTGTGTTGAGATGTAAATAAATCCTGTTCACCTGCGGGTGTATCAACTTCAACTTTCACTTGGCAGCGAATGCAGGCACCGACACAGCAGACGGCTACTCTTTCTCAAGCATTAATACCCTGTATCTGTCTGAACAAGGGATTTAGGGGAGCTCTCTTTATAAAAGCTGAATCTCAAAACAATAATTGTGTGAAATATAGCAGTTGTATTGTTTGGTTGCTGTATTTGGTAAATGGTATTTAAAACAGGATTCATGTATCCGACTTTTTACATATCCACCCTTACTCTGGTCCCATAGCAGTCAGATACGCAACGGACTACTCTAGTGCATATAACACTATAAAATAAGTCTTACAGTTTATTTGGAAAATTGGCATTTCTCTTAGGCCTTTTTCAATGAATCTGTGACAGCTGTCTTGTGTTTGACAGTATGGATTTGGCAGTGGCTCCAAAGCCTCCTTCACTCCGTTTGTGGACCCTCGAGTATATCAGACATCGCCTACTGATGACGATGACGACACATCAACAGCAGGTAAGAAAGTATCGAAGTCCGTTGCGGTTTGGAACTACCTGTAGCCACTCGGCGCAGAATCTCTCTTCGATCTCTGTGGGCTCAGTTTGGTAGAACGCTCGCTCATGGTCGGTCTTTAATGTTGTGAGGCGTGGTTGTTTCTCATCTGGTAATATTGATCGCTTGCTGTATTTTAAGCCATATAACCTTGTGTTGAAGGAGATATAGTTTGTGTAGATTGCCAAGTCTGGGAATAACATTAAAGATATGTAAATGAGGTACCTGCTTATTTATTCATGAGAAGTAGGATTCTCCTTGAAGCCACTCTCTCTAATTACTGTGAACTCTTCAGCCATGTTTGCCAACGAGCTGCTACGACAGGAGCAAGCCAAGCTGAGCGAAGCCAGGAAGATCTCAGTGGTGAATGTGAACCCGACGAACATACGGCCGCACAGTGACACACCGGAGATCCGCAAATACAAGAAGCGCTTCAATTCAGAGATACTGTGCGCAGCTCTCTGGGGTGAGCATGAAAAACTAGTAACAGGATGGAGCGCACTCACTGCTTGCTTCCACTAAGGAAAGTCTTCATTGACCTGCATAAATAAACATTACAGTTTAGCCAGAAGCAAAAATGCGTTGCTGTGGTGCACAGACTGGCCCATTTTCTAACCTTTCATAATGCATGAAATACGAATTGTTGAACTTCACCCTCCTTTTTCTTTTTTTCTTTTTTTTTTTTCAATATATACATTTACGGGACTTTAAAATTGTCAAGAACCCTGACATAACAGAGTTGCTGAACTTAAACTAGAGGTGTGTTCCAATACAGTTTGATTTGGTTTCTGCTTTCGTGGGTTGAATCTACGCAGCACAGCAACACAGTGATGATGTTTGTTGTAACCTTGGTTGCAGAGGTGCAATCCAATTTCCTAACTGAATATCTGACAGCTAATAATCTGCAGTAATTGATGGATTGAGAGAGCGTTATTGTTCAAAAGCAAGAAGCAAATAAATGTGCACAAAAGCCTTCATATATAACTGAATATACTAGTTGTATAATAAATACCTGAGGCTTCAAACAGGGCACTGGGGTGGTTAATGAATTAATAATTGACGCTTGCAAAATAAAATGGCGATCAATAATCAATGAATCACTAGTTGTTGCATTGCTAGCTGGCCTGTTCTGTTTGTAAATGGTAACAGAGGCTGGTTGCAAACTGGCACTTTTAAGGTCTTTGTATCACCTGCAGGGGTCAGCATTCAGAAAAGCATAAGCTGAAATGTGAGGATGGGAGAGGAGGACTTGACTGTACTGTATATTACAGAGCCACTCTGTATTGGGGATCTATAGTAAACTCTACAGCCAGTCAGCCTAAAGGAACAAGACCTTTTACAGTGGTTAAGAAGCTTGTCTGGGGCCTGGGAGAAGACTTATAGCCTTGTGGTGTTGTATGTACAATCGTCAGCTGGAGCCCAGCTTTAGCAGTTTGTTTGTATGTTTCAGGGGTGAACCTGCTGATCGGCACTGAGAACGGACTGATGCTGTTGGACAGGAGTGGTCAAGGAAAGGTCTACAACCTGATCAACAGGAGGCGCTTTCAGCAGATGGAGGTCCTGGAGGGGCTCAACGTCCTTGTGACAATATCTGGTAAAGGCCCTGTTTAGTTTGAAGAAAGGCAGTGCATTCTACGACCCATGGTATTCTGTGTATTTCAGTGAATGTTGTACAGCCCTCAGAGCTGGACTTTTTTATACATATGTCATCCCAAGTGTATGAGTTAATTACAGGAGTCAATAAATCCTTGAGGGAGTTATGTTAACGATTCTTCTAGGGCCACAGCACTGATTTGTGTTTTTTTGTTGACTTTTTCTTGTTAGGGAAGAAAAATAAGCTGCGAGTGTACTACCTGTCATGGCTGAGGAACAGGGTGTTGCACAATGACCCAGAAGTGGAAAAGAAACAGGGCTGGATCACGGTTGGGGAGCTGGAGGGCTGTGTGCATTACAAAGTTGGTAAGTACATCAGTCTGCTCCGTTTTTGACATCTGCAGTAAATTACACAGCTCCAAAACAGTATGTGATATTCATAGCTATGTGCTGGCCTAAAACTCCATCCTGCATACATTGATTATGCCTACTGGAAATCAGTGTGTCAGTGAGGTCCAGTGTGCACATGCTTAACACACACAGCTCTGGAGTTTGAAGAAAGCGCAAAGGCAAATTCTGAAAGAAGAGAAATTTTTATTATTATTGAATAGTATGTTGCTAGTGTGTTGTATATATTGTTAAAATAATGTTATCCCAGAGAAATGCCTTTTTGTTCTTGCTTCGAAATAGGGACCTACAATAAGAAACCAAGTAGATGTATGTTTTGGCTAATGCCTTGTCTAACTGATTGTGTTCCTTATACAGCAGTTTTAAGAATTCTGTTTGGGTGTTTCAGTTATAATGGTCAAGTCAAACCACTGGTTTATTGTACTGCAAATGTGATGTCCTTTCTATTCTAGTAAAATATGAAAGAATCAAGTTTCTGGTTATCGCTTTGAAGAACTCTGTGGAGATATATGCATGGGCTCCGAAACCCTACCACAAGTTCATGGCCTTCAAGGTAAAGGAACTTTGCATTGTGTATTATACACAAGAATGCTTGTTTTAATGTGTATTGCTTCTGCTAGTGTTATCGCTTCCCTGTGACTATGAGAAGGGACTCTGTTGTAACTGAATATAGGTGGATGCTGCTTTTTAACTGCTTTTTAGTTTTTAGGAGCACAGAAAAATAAACTACATGTTTATGCAGTTGAGATATGTGGGTTTATAGTACATTAAATGTTTTTGAAGTCATGAATTCAGTCAATAATTAATATACAATTTAATAAATGGTATATAATGTACACTGTGTGTAGTAGGAAATGCTGGGAACAACTTTCTAAGAATTTTTTCCTTTAAATATTTTGAAAAACTACTGGTTTTAATAAAGCTGCTTGAGATGCTATTATGTTAGTTGTCCTGGAGACCTGCTTTTGATTATACCTGAAATGTGTCCTTTTTACTGTTAAAAATGTCAGTTTTTCTCAAGTCTTTTACAGACCTACAGCACAGGCCCCAACTTGTTGACTTAACAGTCGAAGAAGGTCAGAGGTTAAAGGTTATCTATGGGTCCAGCGTGGGTTTTCACGTGATTGATGTGGATTCAGGAAATCCCTATGATATCTACATCCCGTCCCATGTAAGTTAAGAAGACGGAACCAATCCAGTTAGTATGACTTAGCATTTTGAAGTAAAATCGGCACGGTAACGTTAGCTATCACGATTCTTATTTATAAACCAACGTGTTGTCGGAAAAAGCCTAACTTTGTTGTACACTCTTACACTCAACAATTTCAATAAAGCAAAGACAGATAAATGATCAAATCAAAGAAGATGGTAATATCTAACTGTTACTCCCCGATCTACGACCTTTGACAAATCCTTAAGGACTTTGACAGCCGAACAAAGCAACTGGAAAATACTTTTTCTGGCCTCCTATTTGTTGCTAAACAGCTGTAAACGGTTGTTGGATTATTATTTTTTTTTTGGTTCTGTTTTTGAGTGGGAGCCCATATTGCAGCAGTTTCTCAGGGAAAAAGCATTGAGGCTTTGAAATTGGTTTGCCATTAAGACCTGGTTTCTGATTTTTACAGAGGCTTATTTACAATGTTCCCTCCCCCAGATTCAGAGCAATATCACCCCACATGCCATTGTGATCCTCCCCAAGACCGACGGAATGGAGATGCTTCTGTGTTATGAAGATGAGGGGGTCTATGTGAACACATACGGCAGAATCACAAAAGACGTGGTGCTTCAATGGGGAGAGATGCCCACCTCTGTTGGTAGGTGTAATAAGCTCATTCTGTTATCGGCTGATTGAGGTTCAGAATCAGCTGGTGGGTGCAGTTCCTTATATACGAATACTTAAATAGACAAGGGCTGAGCACGAACCTGAACCCTCCACCTCCTCCAAGACTTGTAATGAATATTGCCTTAGATGGATATTCAGTTAACATCGGTTTCATATTTGGGAGCACTCTATATAAACAATGCATCATAAAACACCCCAGCCTTTTTAAACGTTTTCACCACTACGTGACTGGGAGACCGTCACTGGACTGGGCCGCTAAATGATACATTGAAACAGAAGCAACAGTACTAAAAGACACTTTTCAGTCAGTGTCTTCTGTAAATGGCTTAATTCACATTTGTTCTGCTTTTAGTACGACGTTACACAGTCGCAGTGTAAACAAGTGCAAGAGACGCATTTTGAACACGCTTTTTTGGGTTGGTCACTTCCTGTTACCTGAACCGAATCGGAACCTATTAAAGAATCCCAAAATGGAAGTGTATTCATGCAAAGAGGATCCAGTTTCTTGTAGAAGATCCTTCTGTTACACGTGGTGCCAAAACTCAGTGTCCACCAAGGATGACTCATCAAGTTAGAATGTGGAGATCTTTTGCCAACAGTTTTTACACAAACTGTTCATTTACAGCACAAATATGTGCTAAGCCAAGTTTCAAAACTGCTAGCAACTGAATGAACATGAAAGCATTCGAAAAAAAACGACCTTCAGAATAATCTCAGTGGAAGATACAATAAAGAACAACACTGGAAAGATATCTATCACAATGACTTTTTTTCTTCTTTTCGTCCAAATGTGGGGGCTGCAAAATGTAAAAAAGAAAAAAATACTTTAAAGACTAAAAAAGCATAGACATTTCACGCTACACATGTTTTCTCCTGCCTCTTCAAACATTTAAATGTGGGCTGGCTTTCCTCAAGTGTTTGAGTTATTAGCTTTTCTCTGAATTCATTAATCATATTTCCAGTAACAGCGATTTGATTTCGTACAGTACTGTGCAAGTATTTGACTGAAACGGACAACATCATGAATACTTTGCAGCTGTTTATTAAAATATGTATTAAAAAAAGCCTAATTTAAAAAAAATTATCATTTTATTATTCTCATTTAACACTTTTAAAAGCATTATCTTTTCCAGCACTGTTTTATTTGGGCATTATAGCTGGAAGCACTCTTCATTTTTATATATGTCTTTGATGTCTGGTAGATGCCAAAGAAGCAGTCTTGTGTGAAAGACCACTATTGAAATGCACATCCTTACTTCATTATGCAGCTCACTTCAATTTAAAAGAAATTGGCTTGTGGTACTATAGATTGTCCAGTAGATCTCACAGCACATAACGGGCAGTAGTTTTATTTTTTTGTCTGATACACATCAGATATTCGTGGCAGCATTTATTTTGCAATTAATGGCGCAACAAGATTTATTTTTGCATATCCAATGTCATTATGTTTTATTAAACGTAAGATGCAAACTGATGGTCTCTGTGAAGCCATCATTGGTGGTAATGGCAATATAATAAACAAACAACAGGTAAAAGAAAAGGTTGTGGTGCACCTTTTTGTTAGAGTTGTGCTGGAATATCCAAGTTTGATTTGGATAGTCGGATCTGCCATACAGGTAATGCAGATCGTTTTCTATGCGGAACGGGTTTCGTCTGATTCAGACTGGTTATTAGGTTTTAAAGGATTTAGTTTCGTAGATATGTTAAATCATCAACAGGTGCTGTGGGGGTATTTTATTTGGCTTTAAAAGTATGTACACGTATAGCTAGCAATTGTATACACTAACCCAAGATCTCATGACTTGACTATCAAAACAATTGACCTGGTTATATCCATATACTTTATATATGCACCAACTCTACATGCTCATTACTTAGTTTAGAACAAGTCTGAGATCCCCATGGCTTTGTTCTAACAACTGAAAATACTTCAATACAAATACAGGTAGCTTGTTTTGCCAGGTATTTTACCAATTACACACTTGCTCACGTGGGTTACAAAAAAACAAAAAAACAAACAAACAACAAAAAAAGCCCATGTTGCTCCCAAACAAATTCTACAAAAAAACCTTGACTTTAGCGTTTCTGAAACTGCTGCAATAGTCACCTCCTCGCGCGGTTGCTTTGCTGAGCCAGTATCGGGTTGCTGTTTGACGTCAGAAGTCGTTGACGAGGAGTAGAACCAGGGCCAGTCAGGCTGTTCTTCAGCCTTCTCCTTTGTCTTTACAGCCTACATCCATTCCAATCAGATCATGGGCTGGGGAGAGAAGGCCATTGAGATCCGATCAGTGGAGACGGGACACCTCGATGGAGTTTTCATGCACAAGCGAGCTCAGCGATTAAAATTCCTCAGCGAGAGAAACGATAAGGTAACGGAATCAATTTTTTACAGAAATGAGTGATTCCAGACATGCAATTTTCCACAGGTTTCACTAGAACTTTGTGGGTCATTTCTGGCTGAGGTTCCCTTTGTGTCGACAGATGTGAATTAAAAACCTGTTAAAACTTTAATTGCAAAACAAATTGTTTTTCCCATCATTGAAATCTACACATTAACTACCAATTGGTGATAATAAGGCAACACAGTGTGAACCAATATACAATTATATAATAACCTAATTTATTAAATTCTTTCTTTCCTCTGTTTCATCCATTTGATGTTCAGCAGTGACTTTTATTCAACACTCGTGTCCAATGTATTTCCACATTCTGTGATTCAAGAGCCAATTACTCAAAAACAAATGCTTCTGTGTTCATTGGAAACAAGTTAAATTTGAGTCACAGAAGTGGTGAATTTTTGGACGGTCCAGTCTAAGTTAGAAAATCAAATGAAAATGGATGTCATATCAGACTAATGAAATAGAGGCTCGACCATTGCTTAAATCGCCACACCCAAGTGTGTGGCCTATTCGGTTGCCTTTACTGGCCAGGCTATGTTCCCATACCTATTTAATGCCTATTTTATCAATATCAACTATACTGGACACTGGGCAGCAAAGGGTTATGCTTGGGTGTGATTTTTTAAAATTGTAATTAAATTACAATGGTAGTATGTTAATATATTCAGTTTCATTCAATGCCTGACATCCGGCAGATGTTAATGTTGTGCCATGCGCAAGGGAAGCATCGATAGAAATGTTTGTCTGGTAGGTTTCTTATGCCTCGTTATTTCAATAATTAGAATTACTAGGAAACATAAACTTGTCCAGACCTTTTCATTTTTACACCAACTATGAGCCAAAAAACAGTCCCAGCGTACCTTTCTCCTTTTGTACAAAAGGGTATAACTTTCCTAAATTATTTCCCTGCAGGTTTTCTTTGCCTCTGTTCGATCAGGTGGCAGCAGCCAGGTCTTCTTCATGACCCTCAATAGAAACTCTATGATGAACTGGTAACACACACATATGAATCAACTGGTGGATTGATCTTCAAGGAATTACATTTGTAGACTTGCAGTACACTTTTTTTTTTTTTTAAAGAAAAAAAAAAAAAAATGACTTTCTTAAATGTGAATTTACAAGTCTAAAGGGTGTTTGGACACCCAGATATGACGCTTCCCTATTGTTGTTGCACGACCTTCAAGTCAGTATCGCCTGGACCGTTTGACAAGATGAGACAACTGATGTACAAATGGGTTCGATCTGTAGAGGCCGAAAGAGCTGTGCTTCCTGTACTGTGGATCTGGACACTGGAAGGCCTTCCTTGGGAGGCCTCTCGCAATTATTTGGGATTTTTTTTTTTGCTTTGTTTTTTCTTTTTGTTAAAAACGGGAAAGAGTTTTGGTGGAGCCGGGGGGGCCTATATTCTGGAATTGGGGTACATGAAATCGATCTGCCTGCTGTAAGTCTTGAGTATATAGGAGATGTGCAAATGGGGGGAAGTGGGATTTACAAAAACAATAAAAATAAATATCAGGGGAGCACAATTATACATCAAAAGCTGATGTTTAAAACTGGGTCTAGTTTAAATTCTTTAACACCCATTCTCTTACTGGCAGTTGGGTAAGACTAGTTCGTTTTAGGGGGGTAATTTTCTATGGCTAAACAACCAACTGTCTTTATACTACCAATCTAGGTGATGTCCTAATTTTGATATGGGTGGTGCAACTTACTGGCTTGTTGAGGTCAAGTGGTGTCATTTGCACATAACTAGCAGGATGAGGCATGGGCACAGGTATATTAAATGTTGGCCCACAATAAAATTGACAAACTCTAAAAGCCAGTGAAATCTAGAAACTAAAAAAGATGGCACCCACAAGACTGATGACTCCCTGTTGGCAAAGCGTTCAGAGAATCAGAATTTCTTTTCTTTTAAATGTCAAGTCTTACCAGAAAAGAGATGGCCATATGTAATTTGGTAATAACATCTTCTCATCTTAGGGTGTTTCAATGCACAATTTCAAATGCTTGAGGGATTGTTCGTATCAGGAAACAGTCTACAACTAACTGGCACCATTTTATATGGGGAGGGGTGGTTTGGTGCTATTTACTTCTGTTTAGCTATTGAAATCCCCAAGATTAGCTTATATACAATTAACCCATATTGTTACATTTCTATGGATCTGTAAATGTATGTTCTTAGTTCAGGTAGACATTTTCCATTACAAATTGTTACTAATGGTAAATAACAAGTGAGTGTCTCAGAAAAATGCTATTTTTTATTTTTTAAATACTTTTAAAAGTAGCTGCAAGCATGGCTGCCTGTGGTTTTTAGGGTGTTGTCGCAGAAAATTAAAGTTCTGTGTTGCGCTTCCTCCTCTTTCTAACCTACCTCGTTTGTTTTCTATTTCTTATTACAGGTTTTTTTTTTTGTTTTTTTTTGTTTATTTTTTTTTAATTATTCCTGCAGTGTTTGTGTTTTGTTTTTGACATTAAAAGAGCCCAAGAGTAGCAGTGGTATCTTATGCCAAACTGGTCACTGGTTAGGGTAAAATCAGAAATGTAGGCGATTATTTGGCTTGGGAATATGCTTTTGTAAATGAATTAATTTAGTATTCTATCTGCTTTGAATGCAGTTCTTACTATGTATTTTAGAAGTCATAGGAGGTTTGTGAAGGTCTTGCCAGACCCAGAACCAGGTTCAGAGTTTGTTGCCTTAGGGTTGCTTCCATGGAATAGGCCAGATCATTTCTTCTCTTGCCCTTTTACTTTTGGCTTATCTGTTTGTAAGCTTAACATTTTGTTAACTTAAGTTGCTAACTGATGTGTATTTTTTGTGTTATTATTTTTAACTCAACAGTGGAAACCAGTTATTTATTTTTAATGAGTCTTATTGTAGGTATTTGATACAGTAAATCAATAAAATGGGGGTATGTTGGAACTAGGGTGGCTGTAATTGTACGTTGCCTTTATTAATTGGGGACAGTATCTTTTTTCATTTTAGTGTTTTTTTTTTTTTTAAAAAAAGGTCTTGGACACATTTTATTTGACTGTTAAAGTACACTGTACAGTAGAAATGTAGTTTATAAGTACTGCTACCAGCCATCCATGTTTACATGGATTTCATCAATATACACTCCATGTGATAAGTTTTACTTGGTACTAGTCCTGTTTTAAAATCTTGAAAATGAATGGGGGGTGGGGGGCATGAAGCTTATTCATGATTTGTAAAAATCCTTTTTCAGGTGTTATAAAGAGTTCTTCCTTTTCAAAGCTTGAAGTGATACCTTCCATAACAGCTGTTTATCAACATCAGAAGAATCCCAGTGGCCCTGACCATGAATATATTGTCAGTCCTGTGGACTTCTTTCCAAGCAATGCCTTTGTAACTGACTATAGTTACCTCCTGGGGAAGGTGAAACAGGCTGCCCCATAAATACAAAATTATTCACACCTAGATTGAGAAATGATAGACCTCTATGAAAGTATGGAATATCTTTTAATAAAATGCATTTTGGCATCATATAATCCCAAAACCATAATGAGATTCGGTCCAGTAATCCAGTAGGGAAGATGTATGGAGTCCTATTATTTTTTGACCGAGACGGTCTGGTTTGGCACTAATAATGGTTGCATTGTGACTTGCTGCAGTGATTCAGACCATGTCTAGGGGTTCCGGACCTCGGGTACCCTGTATTTCCTTTCAAACAATCCTTCCGTTCACAACTAGCACTGTCTGTATGTTTTGAAGACTTCTTTTGCAGACTTCTTTTTTTTTTTTTTTTTAATTCTTCTAATGTTTCCATTATGGTGATATTCTGTGGGAGGGACACTAATTACAACAGTTTTGCCACTGGTTTTAATGTGTCAACAAGTAATGTTTGCACATTTAAAAAATGTCTATTAAAATAAAATAAATGAATAATACAAATAAATAAAAAAAGATTCCTAAGGGTATTATCTGTGAAACAGGGTTTTAGCAATAAACTGTACTACTCAATTAATAATTAATTTTTTGTTGTCTTTAGATTTGTTGAAGTCAAAGAGTGACTTTAACAAATATATGTATTTTAATAGTAGACTGGAATTTTTTTTTTTTTTTTTTTTTTTTTTTTTTTTTATTGCTTTAGTTAGTCTTAGTCTGCCTCGTTAGCATTTGAGATTCTGCCTTAGCTATGTCTGCCTAATATAGGAAGTACTAGTCATGTCCTGTTTTTTTTTTTTTGTTAGTTTTTTTTTTTTTTTTTAAATAAAAATGTTAAAATGATTAAAATGAGCAACTTATTTTTGCTGCTTCCCCGTTGCTTACGTGTTGGTAATGTTGAACAACTGGTCTTCTGCTCAAACACAAACAGTGCCCATTCTCTGAAAGCTCTTGAGTGTTATTTCCTATTAATTATATTTGTTGGAACACAATCAGCAAAAAGCTGAAAAAAAATATATATCTTTGCCATAATTTAGTTATAAGGGTTCAAACCATTTGTCAAGTGTGCTTTCTATTTTTAACAAAAGGCTGCAATAGATTTCTTTTTTCCTAATCAGTGTGATTTTGAACTTGCCTTGCCATAGCCAGAACATAAACATTAATGTCTTGTGTGCAGGGTCTCAGCATCCCTATACGAGAACACTTTTTTTTGGAAACTTGCTGTCACCACAAATGCTGCTTTGTCTGCTTATCTCATTAACCATTTCAGATACTGACTTTTCGAGGTTATGGAGACTCCTTGGACAAAATATAAAGTGCCCTTTACTGATCTAAGATGGCTGTCATGTTGGGGTCATCTGACTTTAGCATTTCATGATCTGTAAACCAAAGGTTCCGTGCTCTACACACGTGTATTCTCTCAGTTAATTTCATGCCACCACAAAATTGAATCTGACACCTTTTGTTGTTCTGCTTTCTCATTTGAAATGTTACATGCTGGTGACCTTAAAAATGACCTCTGACGTCATGTGGTTGCCAATATGCCTATTTTTAAAATTTCAAGGGTATTATCTAAATTGGCTACATTACTTGATTTTCTCAGGTAAGTTCTATTTTAATAATAAATTAACCTTTCACTGCCACAGCGTTTTAGCAATTGGCCATGTCAATGACTTAGACAACACACTTTTAGCAAGTGTCTTTACCGATTTTGTACCCTTTTGTTGTCAGATTCTCTCAATAGAGTGAAGAACATGCAATTTGTGAACAAAAATGAACCGTCTCGGTACCACATTGTTTTCACCTCCAGCAATATCAAGAAACAGTCATTTGCATTTATCAAAGCAGTCGCTTCTTTAAAGAGTTCATAAGGATTTAATATTATTACTTTTCTTTAATGTGTCACAATTACCTTCATTTTACTATTTATTTGGATTAAGATTCATCACGGTAACTGGTCCTGAATTGTTCAACCTGGGAATTTCCTGTGTTACTGTACGTTTGGGGGTCGACAAGGGTCTCCCCGAAAGCTTGTATCTACATATACATGTGTAGGAAATTCATTTGAATAGATACGTTGATTACTATGTGTAGGAATTAGGAATGCATGCATTTGAATATAAGACACATTCAACTCTTTATGTGCCGTTACTGGTCATAGTTCCATAGTAAACTCAGTAAGGCACACAACACATACTTATTTCTAAGTTTGCTGTGTGTATTGATCCTCCCCTAGTTCTAAAAATTCAATATGTTCTGTTCTAGCAGTAAAATAATACTAATTTAGTCATGCTTATGAAGGCATACCATTCAGGTTGCTTTAAACTCTCCTAACTGTCTTACATTCTTGAAATAAATGAGAGACTCCAGTTCTGTGGTTTGAAATAGGCTTGGCGATCTTTTGGGGCTGAGACAGTATCCAAACAGTAGCCAATTACTCACTCTTGGCTACAATGAACAGGATAATAGATGTATGTTGCTCAGGAAGGAAGGTCTGTATCCTTAATGGTTTAAAACTGTTGCATTTTTTTTTTATTATTTGCTAACTTATTCAGTCTATCAATTTAAAAAAATAATAATAATAAAAAATCTTGGTGTAGTGATGATGACATGTTTTTTTCATCAGTTTCTGTAGAATATATATATATATTTTTTTTATTATTGTTAGTAACACATTAAAAACATTAATTACAGAAGTGTGTGGTTGTTGTTACTTCAAATGAATCTCCTGAGAGTGAATACATTTCCACAGTGCAGTGTTGTCTGCTTATTGTGCAAAAATAAAGTATACCAGTGTTTCATTAAAGGATACTGGTCTGTGGGAAAGAGAATGTTGCCAAAAATAAAATATTTACTATTTACAGTATCTATTTGCAGAAATGAACTTGTCTTTTGCCACTTTTTTTTTGTATCCAAACTGCTTGTATTGTTTTGCGATTTTAAAATCATTCTCCCTGCTTTTCATATTTATTACTGTGAGTGGCATCTTAAAACAATATACTCTTAATATTTATTAAAAAATGCAAGAAGTGTTGCCCCCTCTATTATACTGTGTTCTTGAGGCTCAAGGTGACTTTTACAAGGGTTTTGGCATTATCACTGCGCCTTGCTTCTTTTGCTGAAGTTATCTTTGTTTGCTTTGCTGTATAGTCCCTTCCTGTGCTGTAGGTCAGGTACACTGTTGTCAGACCTTGTAGCATTAAACTGATTAAGTATAGCACTGCAGCAAAATACCTGAAGTACAGCAGAGAAATATTTTTGTAATGTTTTTTATAACTAATTGCTAGGATTGTAAAAATTAATGCCTTCCATTTAATCAGCAGATGGTTGCTCCACTTGAACATATCTGCAGATTCCTGCAGTGTACTGACATTATGGGAATATATTTTGACATACCTGTGATATGACGCAATATACATAGTACATTATACAGTAATTGTTAATAAGCCATTGTGTTGCCATATCTGCTAATGATATGACACACATTGTTCCTCATATTTTTGTTTATGTCCATTCTTTAGGGCATATTTTTAATAAATTATTTGTTAAATATCTTGTCATTTTCACACCTTGGGTTCTGGATCCCAAGAAAACGTGCTTCTCTAGGAGATTCTCTAGTTTGTACAAACTAAATTCCCTTAATAAGCACAGCTGTGACAACCCTGAGGTTTTGAACTTGTTTTTCACAGTCATTGTCAGTGTCCTTGTTAAATATACTTCAAAGGCCCATTGGTAGAATGGTTTTACAGAGGGAATGTGCTTTGACGTACTCTGCATAAGGTATGAAGCAATGCAAGTGGAGTACCCTGTGCAGTATTTATGTTGCCATTGCTGGTAATGTGGTCTACCATGGCAACACAGTTCTATTATAATAGCATGCAGTAGTACTTTGCTGTATGGGCGATGGTAGATTACAATCGTAAGGCAGTACAATCTTACACTATCTGGTCTGGTTCACTCTAGATTTATTTTACAGCACGTTGAATATTGCAATACAGTCAGCACCAATTTATCTGTCATGTAGCACTGACCTAATGACACATGTTTTTTTTAATAGTAACTGTAACTGTTACTTTGAGAACCTCAGACTTTGATCCTCAGAAAGGTTAACCTGCATCAAAAGAACATACACGTAGCAGAAATATCACATGATTCTTATCAAGAAAAGCAAGTTTGCCCTTTAATTATGTATTGCAGATTACCATTTCACACCATTCCTTTTAGTTGGGCAAAACTGTTGTGTACATTGAAATGTGTGCCACAATGACTGCAGTAAAACTAAAAGGAATGATGTGAAATGGTACAATGTAATACATCATGTAAAGGCTGTCCATGTCTCGTTATGGGTGTGAAAAAACAGGACTCTCCAGTGGATGTTGGTCAGCTACCAGCCCTTGCAGGACAAAGGCCATTCCTGCAGTTGTCTGCTTTGAGATCATGAGCACCTGATCAGTGGGGTTCTGCTGTAACGAGATGTGAAGAAAGTCCATGCTGATTTTGGTGCCTTTACCAGGTGATCCTTTTGAGGACCCTGTACATTTCTAGCCTTTGAGTGGTTTTTAGGGAATTAACTAGTAGTGCCCTATGAGCAGCAAAGATGCCATTGATTTAATTGTTCTGAAGGGACAATTCTCTAGAATGACCCATAAAGACATGGTTTTTGAGACTTATCAGTACTTTGTGCAGTCTTGGATACAGAGGGCAATATTGACAGAAAAACAATGTCACAGTACTAGCCAGAAACAACCATGGTCCATACGGGTGCTCTAATGAGTCTCCTGTCATTTACTTGAAAGTTTCTGTCACCACTGATTTTGTATTCTTTTTTTAAATAAATGTTTTGTGATTTTAGCCTCAAGGTTCCTGCCATGTAAGCATCTGCTAATTCTCCCACTATCCATGTCAAATCCAAGACTTGCAACTGGGAGATGCAGTGTTTATGTAGTATATACTGAAACATTTTATACCTAGCCCCAGTGGGTAGAGATCAATGGCAACAGAAGCATGTTTTCTTGGGATTCAGCACCGAAGGTGTTCTGGGAATGCTCAGAAACTGGAAATACATGGTGAAAGGTATTTGAATGTGCTTCTGCTGGGTAAGCAATTCTACTGAGCATGTTGTTTAGGCGTGAGCACCTGGATTGATCATTACCCAGGGTCCAATGTGTGGGGAGACTAACTGAGATTATTCACTTATTACTGTGATCCTAGACCACGGGCAGGCTCCCGAAAGACAGTCACCCTTCTCTGGTCCCTTAATGACCGGGCGACCCTTGCATGACTTTGTCCCTTGTTGTAGTAGTTGCATCATTTATCTATTCATTCCATTATTAAATCAGATCTGATATCTTTATTTATATATAACTTGTATCGATTATATTATTATATATATATATATTTGTATATATATATTAATATATATATATATTATATATATTATATATTTATATATATATTTATATAAAATATAAAATGAATTTAAATATTTTATTAACTACTCTAAATCCATTTGTTTTATTGTAGCACAACAATTACCAATAACACGGTTGAGTTTAAAAGGTATTCTAGTGTAAAGACAAGCAATACTTACTTACCACCTACAATGTATTTTTGGTGCATAAAAATGACACCATATCCAAACAGTATAATTACTTAATAAGTCCTGCTTTTTGCAAGCAAGATAAGCATGTTTCAAGTTTTCTCATGGTCTGTGATTTGGTAACAGGGTTTATTTTCTCAAACTAGCTCAGAGAGATTTGGCACTTTATTTTGAAGTTTACAATACGTTAATGGAATTATAAATAGTGTTGGCTTTGAATGAAAGCATTTGTGGCTGAGCGATAATGGAGAGGCCTTTGTTTCTTTTTTGGCTATTGAGATGAATTAGAATGTCAGCTTCTGGAGACAAATGTTGACACTACTTGATAAATATGCTTCAGGAAATGAAAATTAAGAACTATTTACCTTGTAAGAACTATTCCAAAGGCATTTTAGTTTTAATCTGGTCTTGCAAGCTATATACCCTTATTCAAATTCATTTCCTAACTATTAGAGAAAGTATAAAACACCAGAAACATATCCACTATAGTTACTTCATTTTGCTAAAATGCTGAAAAGTACTATATGTTTGTAGGTTTTAGAAATGCATGTTTCAAGCATGGTATGATTGACATTTTTCTGTGGGTTAAAATGCATCAAATTTAAGGGACAAATTGAAGAATCGTTATCTTACTGAGACAGAAATAAACTTTCTTATCTTCTGCAATCCTCTTGCAAGTCTTGTGTGAAGTCATGCTTATTGCACAACTTCAGAACAAATTTCAGAGATCCAATGAAAAGTATAAAGAAAAAAAAGTCAGCAAAAGAGCACAAAGCTTACATCGGTGCTCCTCCAGGACTGTCAAAAGTACATTATTAGGAATTCCGCACAGTTACAAATACAAAAAATAAAGTTGAGATCTACACATCTCCAGACTTGTGTTAATAAAACCACTGAAATGTCAGCAGCAAGATGAGCTCTGCATGCAGCTCATTCAATAAAGCCTTCATTTTATTCCTTAAGAGTATAGCATTGAATCCTGCACTTGAAAAGATTTTTAAAACAAACGTACTTAGTTTTTTTTATATAATTACAGTACAAAGCTCATTAGAGTTAAGAATCGTACTTTTTTTTTTTTTTTTTTTTTTTTTACCATACACATTTGGTAAAACTTCAAAATTATATTAGTTGACTGCACGAAACACATTTAATATATAGTTTAATAAATAAACCTTAATGGATTCAGTAGCGATAGCCTAGTGGCACAACTTTTGTACAGCAGATACACAAATCTCATTTGTGCTACGAGGGAATCTTAATGGAAACATTTAACAAGTAATTACATTTAACCATCCTCAGAGATGACAAGTAAAACATTCCAATTGCACCTGCTGTAAACCTGGATGGTATATAAAAATGGAAAGTTTCTATAAAAAGTCATAAAAACCCTTGTTAATGCATTGCAGTTTTAATTAATAGCATGGTTCTCACAATGAGTGAGAGACAAAATAATCCCGCCTTAATTATCATAATTAAGATTTTGTGTAAACCCATGCCCTGGTGAAAAGGGACAGGGTCAAAATGTTTGTTTTTTTTGTTTTTTTCCCCCCATGAATAATAGTGCCACAACCATACTGTGCTACCTTTTTTGTTGTAAACATAGCCATGTTATGCATAAATTAAGCCAAAAAATGCTAACTGTTGTGTTCTCACTCCTTTCTCCTTGGATTTATAGCAGTTATCCGGGACTTTGATGCTGGCTGTCTTTACGGCTGTTTTGGGTTCATTTCAGTATGGCTATAGCCTTGGAGTTATCAATGCACCTCAAAAGGTACTGTAAGTAAAGACAAACACCTTTAAATGGGAGAATCTCATAGACTGTGTACGTTTGTTCATTATTCATGATTGTTTTAAAGGCCTACACTCACTTGTGGTTAATGCATTGTATGTAAATAGGAATCTCTCTGCCATTCACTTTCATTGGGATTCCAAATCATCTTATCCTGCAATAAAACAATACAGTATGGTTTGGATAAATAAACATCATAAAGAATCCATTGATGGCATAGTGATAGTGGCATGTCTGATTCTGCTAAAGTAAAAAATAGTGGCAGAGGTGTTTAACTGGCTCTTTTTATTAGAAAATAAAACCTTACAACAAGGAAAGACCAAAGAACTTATACTTGTATGTAATAACAATAATTAAAAAGTGCATATGTGTAGAGATAGCTAGATATATATATACACACACTGAGTGTACAAAACATTAGGAACACCTGCTGTTTCCATGAAATAGACTGACAAGGTGAATCCAAGTGAAAGCTATGATCCCTTATTGATGTAACCTGTTAAATCCACTTCAATCAGTGTAGTTGAAGGGGAGACAGGATAAAGAAGGATTTTTAAGCCTTGACACAATTGAGACATGGATTGTGTGTGTGTGCCATTCAGAGGGAAAGTGGGCAAGACAAAAGATTGAAGTGCCTTTGAACGGGGTAAGGTAGTAGGTGCCAGGCGCACCGGTTTGAATGTGTCAAGAACTGCAACGCTGCTGGGTTTTTCACGCTCAACAGTTTCCCATGTGTATCAAGGATGGTCCCACCACCCAAAGGACATCCAGCCAACGGCAGGCCAGTGGTCGTAAACGGCTCATTGATGAAAGAGGCCAAAGGAGGCTGACACAAATTGTGCAGAGCAACAGACGGGTTACAGTTAGTCCAGTACAACATTGGTGCCGAAAGACCCATAAAAGAATGCACAACTGGTCGTACCTAACAGAGTTCCACTTTTTTCAGCAAAACACAAGAAACTGCGGTTGCAGTGGGCTAAGGAACGAAAACACTGGACACTGGAGGACTGGAAAAACATTGCCTGGTGTGATGAATCCCAGTTCCTGCTGTTTCATGCTGATGGGAGGACTAGGGTATGGAGAAAACCACATGAGTACATGCATCCATCATGCCGTGTGTCAACATTGCATGGTGGTGGTGGTGTGATGCTGTGGGGTGTGTTTTCATGGCACACATTGGGCCCCTTGATAAAAACGGAGCAACGTTTGAATGCCACAGGATATCTGAACATCATTGCCAATCAGGTGCATCCCTTCATGGCAGCAGTGTATTCATCTGCTAATGGATTTTTTCAGCAGGATAATGCCCATGCCACAAGGCTGGAATTGTCCAGAAATGGTTCCATGAACATGACAGTGAATTCAGCTTACTGCAGGGGCCTGCCCAGTCACCAGATCTCAATCCAATTGAGCATCTGTGGGATGAGATGGAACGAGCAATTTGGAATAGAGATCAACTACCAGACAACTTGACACAACTGTGGGAAGCATTGGAGTCAACATGGGCCAGCATCCCTGTGCTTTCGACACCTTGTAGAGTCCATGCCCCGACGAATTGAGGCTGTTCTGAGGGCAAAAGGGGGTGTAGCTCAATATTAGGAAGGTGTTCCTAATGTGTTGTACACTCAGTGTGTGTGTGTGTGTGTGTGTGTATATATATGTGTATATATATATATATATATATATATATATATATATATATATATATATATATATATATATATATATATATATATATATATATATATGTGTGTGTGTGTATATATATATATATATATATATATATATATATATATATATATATATATTATATATATATATATGTGTATACATTTTACACAGTTTATACAGTTTATTTTAATTGTTCTATTGAAATAAATTGAAGTAGAGATTCAGCTTTATAATAAAATAATAAATTATTACATAACATGCATACAAGGAAAAATTAAATGTATAAAATTTAGTTTTTGCATGCACATTATGTAATAATAATAGAACAATTAAAAATTATAGAAATCACTTTCATTGTGGTTTTTTCTTCTTTTAAACTGTCCAAATACTTTTGTTGGAAATTTGTGTGTGTGTCACTGTTGACCAGTATTGATAAAACTAGGGGAAAACAATTAAACACATACAACTATTTGTGTTAGGTAACACTCTTGTGCTACTTCACTATTCATACCTTACAGCTCTGGAGGACTGGCTTTAAAGGAGTTTATAAAACTCTGCTCAGATGGTAATGAATTACTATAGCACTTATAGGAAGTGATTGCACAGCTCCAAGACGACGTGTTAAGTTTGCACAGACAGTTCTCTCAGTTAAGGGTACCATGTTTTGGAATTTACTATCTGTTGATATAAAAGTTTTTTTTATAACCTACAACAGTTTTACAAATAAATTACAGATTTCATTAAAACAAACACAAGTCTGTGATCGTGAACTGTAGTTATGTATTTGTATTGTTAATATAATGGTAATGTTTATAGTTTTGTAATATATTATGCATTCTAACGAAAATTATTAATTTAATATCTCTGATAATGATTTTAATATATCGTAAGGGTTGGTTGGGTATTTTGTTAAGGAAATTAATTTTGTGGTCCAGTGGTTAAAGAAACGGGCTTGTAACCAGGAGGTCTCTGGTTCAAATCCCTGCTCAGCCACTGACTCATTATGTGACCCTGAGCAAGTCACTTAACTTGTACTCTGTCTTTCGGGTGAGACGTTGTTGTAAGTGACTCTGCAACTGATGTTTAGTTCAGACACCCTAGTCTCATGTCTTGTAAAGCGCTTTGTGATGGTGGTCCACTATGAAAGGTGCTATATAAAAATAAATATTATTATTATGCTGACAACAGTATTGGTATTTGGTAGCTGCTATATTTATAATTATAATACAGTGTATGGGATTTTGGTTTACATGAACTAATTAATTAATCTTGTTGTAGTTGTTGCAATGCCAAGTTTGTATGTATTGTGACTTGTCATGAATGTTAAAAATTGTACATTGTCCCGGTTAAATAAAACATTTGAAAAAAAAATAAAGCGACGGTTGAATACATTTAGTGGTCTCAATGGTTTCAACTGTATATTTTCTTCAAGTGTTTCCTTTGGTTTTGCAGATTATAGAAACGCACTATGGGCGGGTTCTAAATGTGCTGCCAAATGAATCCCTCCTCCTGAATGGTACAGAGGCTCAGGAGCTCCATCCATCCGTCACAATGTACTGGTCCCTGTCAGTGTCCATCTTCTCCATTGGAGGCATGGTCTCCTCCTTCCTGGTGGGATGGGTTGCAGACAGCCTGGGAAGGTACAGTGGAGTTCTTTATAAAAGGGCCTTTTATTTAAGAACAAACTGATAGATAATTGACCCGGGCAACAAGGGTATTAATGCTAAACAAATCAATTCTGCAAAAACATTTTTAAATGTTTATATTGAGATCATATTTTGGTCTGGATCAGTTAGATTGCTTGGTGTTTATTTTGCCATTTTAAAGAAAGTTTCAAGCATAATATCCATTGAATTGTGTGTTGTTTTTATTTATTTATTTATTTTTTCAAATTACGTTTAAATTCTCAATTACATATTTTAAATATCAACTTAAAAGTTTTAGTAGCAATATTTGTTTATTTCTCTTTATGGAAAAGCCCCTTAATCTCAGATTATTAATCATGCCTGTGTTTTCCTGGGTAGTTATAAAATATAGTGGAGAGAAGCAAAATAGAAGCATTATACACTTTAGATCATTAAACCTCACTGAGTGAGATAGCTTTGATCTCTGGAAGTGTACATTGTATGTATTGCTTGTAGCTGTCTTGTTGGTGCAGGGCAGCATGTTTGAACATGATTATCTCTGGATGTGTTCCAGGATAAAGGGCATGTTCGCTGTGAATGTTCTGGCAGTGGTGGGAGGCCTATTGATGGGTTTGGCCAAAATGGGGCCTGCACACATCCTGGTCATTGCAGGAAGAGCTGTAATGGGGTTTTACTGTGGTAAGCATTTTACACGACTGGCCAAAATGTGCAGGTCGGACATATTCACCAGCTACAAAATTATGGTCGAGATTTTGACAGCTTTTTACTTCGTCATGATTTTTTCAGAAAGGAAAAAGCCACTCAATTAAGTAAAAACACATAAAAAATGAATATTAAAATTAATTAAAATAAGTTTAAATCTTTCAGAATACTTTCCATCTTTGTTGTTGTTGTTGTTGGGGGGGGGGGGGGGGGGGGGGGGGGGGTTGGGTGTTATATGCATCATACACATGGGAGGGGTCATACGCAAAAAACACTATCATATAATCCCCCCAACTCAACACCACACAACCAGCATGACAGTAAACACAGTGATCAACAGATGTGTCAGCCGCACGAAGAGCACAGCGTGCGGTTTTCACTAACTCTACTGTGCAGAATGAATGATTTTTGTAAATATCGGGATTTTCTACCTATGCATCGGGATTTGCTCGGAAATCGGGACTGTCCCGACCATATAGGGGCTGTTGGCATGTATGATTCTGTCCAGGAGATGCTCAAATTGACTGTTCTAATAGCAGATGTAGATGTGCTCATATCTATAAGTGTATCAAGCAATGGTGAAAGTGCAAGATATTTTTATATGATGTTAGTATGTGAAGTCCATAACTTCTAACATTCAAAGCCAATTTTGATATCGAACCAAACAAAAAAGCGCATTGGCTATTGCCTTCAACAGTGTTGTGAGTTCAGATTATAATCTTGTTTTATTTCCTAACCCAGACCTGGTATGTTTTAAATGTCATTCAACCAATACCCTGCTACTCTTTGTACGTGTGCTTCAGGGTTGTCTTCTGGACTTGTGCCAATGTACATTGGAGAGATCGCTCCCACAGCCTATCGTGGTGCCTTGGGAACTTTACACCAGCTGGCAATTGTCACGGGTATTTTAATCAGCCAGGTATGTTTCTATTGCATGTTGTGCAGGTGTTGATTTTGATATAGTGCTGACATACTTAATAATTTCTGTTTATGCCTTTATAGAAACAACTGTGAGATTGAATTCACCTTTATGGCACAACAATGCACAGAAAGAAAGCATTTCTGATATGTAAAAATAAGTAAAAACAGCACTGTGACAGTTAAACACAGTATAATAGCTGTATTTACACAAGTTATAAAAATAGAATCTTTCCGCTAGTCGCTTTATTTATTTGGGATTCAAAATCATAGGAAATAGCATTGCAAATGGTCCCATTAACAGCATAATGACAGCAGCCCATTGTTAAGATGGAGGATTGTTAAGTTCAAAGTCAGATAAGTGACTTTTTATTACTAAAATACAGGACCAGAAAAAAGAAAAATCTTATAATAGTTATAACCACAGGGTACACATTGTATTGCAGACAGCCGTCTCCTTTTCTAGTTTAAGAATCTAATATAAATATGTAGTTAGATGGATTCTTGCGTTTTTTACAAAAACTTACTCGAGGGCCTATTTCTGCAAATTATATATATATTTCATTATTGACAGTAACTTGTTGGCAAAATTCCCGTTTTATATAGCGTGGGGTTCATACATTCACTGTGGGTTCTTTTGAGCCCCACAACCCCATGTAATATATAACAAAATGGCAACTTTTCTACCTACAATGGGGGTCTGCTTTTATTTGTATTTGGGGTTTGTCTCGCTCTTCTTGACTTTTTTTTTTTTTTTTTCGTTTAGGTTATTGGTCTGGATTTTATACTGGGCAATGACATCATGTGGCCAGTGCTTCTGGGCTTGTCAGGGGCGCCGTCCATTCTCCAGAGTGTACTGCTCCTGATCTGTCCAGAGAGCCCCCGCTACCTTTACATCAAACTTGGAAAGGAGGAAGAAGCGAAGAAAAGTAAGATGAAGGATTCTGCAAATTTTAATTAAATTAATACAATATGAAATTTAGCTTTGGGTTTATTTTTTTACCCTAGCTTTGAAACGGTTCAAGGGAGAATATGACACCACTAAGGACATAGCAGAGATGCAGAAAGAGAAGGAAGAAGCTATGAAAGAAAGCAAAGTGTCCCTCCTGCAGCTCATCCGCTCTCCCTCATACCGGCAGCCCCTGTTCGTCGCCTTGATGCTGCACCTGTCACAGCAGTTTTCAGGAATCAATGCAGTGAGTTCACTAAACAGTACACTGAAATGAGGGGGCAAATAGGAGCTGTCACTCTTAAAGTATTTACTTATTCATACCCATGGAGGTGGGCTATGTAATTTATCGACTACTAACATACAGATTTGTAATAAACCATTAGCTAGAATATATTTTCTCATGTTCTCAGATGTGTTTTATTACTGTTTGATAAGACTATGTTAAGGTGCTTTGACTAAGCTCCAGCTACCTAACTACATTTTGGCGCGACCAATCAGTGTCTTAGTATTAGTGATCGCCAGCACCATTTATTGCACAGCAGTGTATTATCAGCAAAACAAAAGGAAGTTTGATACAGAGTAGCAGATCACTTGATGGCACTGGCTTTTACTTCTAATGAGACACATTGGCTATAAAGACATGTTACCTATGCCAGACCACCAGAATTTTACTCCTGAACTTAGTTGTAAGCACATTTAACACAGACTGACACACACACACACAGACACGCACACACACACACAGTATAATGGAAAATGTTATAAAAAATGTAAGGGGACATTAAAACTAAATTGAAATTTGAAGCTACTTGCTCTTTTAAGCCGCAACAGCTTTCTTAAATTTAAATTTCCCTGATGTTTTGTGTTTAGTATTGATATAAAAGTGGACACATGTTGTTTTCCTCCTTTTCCTAGATTTTTTACTACTCAACAGCTATTTTCACAAGAGCTGGTGTTGGCCAACCAGTGTATGCTACAATTGGAGTCGGTGTCATTAACACCATTTTTACCATGGTCTCAGTAAGTAAAAAAAAAAAAAAAAAAAACTCTATTCAGAAAGAACTGCCATGGAAATATTAGACTGTATAGAAAAATAAACATCACGATGAATTGTAATACTGAAAGATTTAAGCTCTTTGAAGTCTACTTGAAGACCAAAGTTTACTTGGAGACATGTCCTAGATTAAACTGAGACTTTTTTCAAAATGTTTGTCTTAGTATTACTATGCACCTTCCCAGTGTTGTTGTGTGTTGTTGTTGTTGTTGTTGTTGTTGTTGTTATTATTCCATTGACTGGAATGTGTACATTTTATGTGATTTTTATATATATATATATATATATATATATATATATATATATATATATATATATATATATATATATATATCCGTGAAGCAGGACTGCACTGCATTGCAGCATATTGTACATCACATGTGAAATAAAGCCAACCTTTATCATGAGTGATGGGCATTATTTACTTGCCATGTCAAGGACAGGCTAGGCAAACAGCGCACAACAAACAGCTCTGCAGACAAGCTGAGGCCCTCACAGGGATAGTTGAGGTCATCACCACTGTACCACCCTGGCAACAGGTTATCTTCTAGACTGGGACATTCATGGGCAATCACCCGGCCCAGAATCTTTGTTTTAAACAGATGGTGGTCATTTAAAACTTTCTTTGTAAACATATATAATTTTCACAGTAAGGAGCACAGAAAACTGTTAAAGGTCCGACTGCTGTTTCCACTTACAATCAAAAGCTTAGTGAGTACCACTGACCTAGTCCAAACAGTCCTATAGGGATTTCTAGTTGTCTCATGAGGTTTCCTATGGAGTGGCTTCTTTCTGGATTTCATATTTAGGAAGGCTATCAAATCGTGTTAGTATTCCTAATAATCCAATATTTTAAAGTCTTTTTTTTTTTTTTGTATTCTTGACATGAACCAGCAGGAATAATACAGAGGTAAATGGCGATGCATTTAGATCAAATAGATTGAAATTGACCTCCAAAGTAGTAACAGTAAGCATTAAAATACAATACACACTGTACCTGTGTCACTATGTGATAGTGTTAGGTCAGTTTTCAATCTAACTTGCAGACAGACTAACTTTTTTTTTTTCTTAGGTCCTCATTGTTGATAAAGCTGGGAGGCGCAATCTTTTTCTCATTGGATTGGCAGGGATGTGCCTTTGTGCTATAATGATGACAGTGGGCCTGGTCTTATTGGTAAGTCCTATTGAGTGAATACTAACACTGTGTCATTAAAATAGACATTCTACAGAGAACATTATTGTCATACTGTCTGTTTACAGATTATAACGAGAATGAAAGTGCTAGTGGATCAGCAATATGGAGCTAATGAGACCCACGAACATGCCGCCTTACAACTTGTTCAGTAATATAAAGGGCCACCTTATAAATGGGGGGCACGGTATAAATCTCCTTTAAATGGCAATAGGTGGTTGTGATGAAAAGGAGTTATAATGAGCCTAGTTAAAAACGATTCACCTGATTTTAAAGTATGTGGTCAACCTCATGAAGAACCATCCCTCCTAGTGGTGGATCCTGATAAACCGTAAGCAAACTTCTAATGCTGCATGTTGACTATATATCTGACTTTACAGTACAGGTATCCACTACTTACACTATCCAGGGTTATTGCGGGCAGCTATATTACTATATTGGGCAAATAACATTTACCATTTGCCATTTTTGTTGATTTCAGTAATAAAGGCATAGTTTATACCATGTTAAGCATGCCGTATATTCCGGGCAAACTGAGCTGTTTGTATCCCGTTATGTGCCATTTATATAGATTTAAATAACAAATACACTGCTTATACTACATTACTCGCACTGCCTTTTATTACATTCATAGGTTTTAATACATATTTTTTTATTAGTATAATGCCTATCTTATCAAAGATTTTTAACCGCATAGACGCCTGTTGTTTTGATTTCTGTACTGGTGACTGGGGAACGTTTTGAATGTCAGGTTATTATGTGGGAGTCCATCATTTACTGTGGGTGAATCACATTAACACAAACATGCCTGTTCTAAGTGGTGGTGACTGTACTTCAGATCACATACATAACTTAAAACTTCCTCACTCATTGTTTATTTTTGCATTACCTGTGTAGAACTACTGTGTAATCCCTGTGGGGAAAAAAAACCTTCCTGTTTTGTTAATAATGAAATATGTTGTGTGTGTATCCCCCCTCCAGAGCACCTATTCCTGGATGAGCTATGTTAGCATGACGGCCATCTTCCTGTTTGTGTCCTTCTTTGAGATCGGGCCTGGTCCCATCCCATGGTTCATTGTGGCTGAGCTCTTCAGCCAGGGCCCCCGTCCTGCTGCTTTAGCCTTGGCAGGCTGCTGTAACTGGACCACAAACTTCATTATTGGCATGTGTTTTCCATACATAGAGGTATGTCTGAGGCATCTGTTTAATGATTGTGTTAAACGTCATTCATTACCCCAATTACTCAATCACAAATTGTGACGTAGAACTGACAGCAATCAAGTGAAGTGAATCAGCATTTCAGTTTATGCCTTGCATTTAGCTGTTGCTATGCTGTCAATAGTCTTGTGAGGTTATTTTATCCAAACTGTACTGTGTTCTCGCAGGATAACAAGGTTTGGAATCCCAATTAAAGTGAATGCCAGAGAGATGATACTTACCTGACAATCTTAGGGAAATCATTTAAATTATTTGAACAAAATATTCAGATTTAATTAAATTTGACAAAAAAATCTCATGGCTGTAAAATGAATGTATTATGAATGTCAAACTGTATTCAAATAATACTTTTTAAAAGTATTTAGGGCTACAGATAACCCCAACACATTTTTTTTTTTTTTTTTCACAGGCCCTATGTGGAAGCTATGTCTTTATAATCTTCGCCATCATGCTTTTTGGCTTTGCAATGTTTACATACTTGAGGGTGCCTGAAACAAAGGGGAAGACTTTTGAGGAAATTTCTTCCGAATTCCGACGCAGGAGACACGCTCCACCCTCTGGCCCCAAAACAGCCACAGAGATGAAGTTCTTGGGGGGATCAACAGACGCTTGAGAAGCTTAATTTCTTGTTACTTAATCATGTATCTGACTTGTTGTGAGATGCGGGGTGAGGTGTATCTCAACTTTCCCTGCATAGCTCAATTAAGAACATCAGTAAAGTCCAAACCAAATAGTTTCTGCAAGGTTTAAATATTCCGTATTCAAAACAGGTACGTGTTCAAATACAGGCTACAATAAAGTGAAGAGCCCTTTTGTAAAGGATCATTATTATTACTGATCCAGTTAGATATGTATAGATCCAGGTCCAACAGCAAAAGACCCAGTACTTTGCCATGGCACAATCATAAACACACCCCCCTCACATGGGTTGGAGGTGGGGCTCAGCGTCAACACCAAACACTCATTGGTGGATATTTCCTATTAACAAAACAGTAACACATTGCACACAGTTTAGGTAAAATGATGTCTGTTAAACTGGATAGTAAAACTCACTATTTCATTGTCAGTTATGGAGATTTGTATATTCTGTATAAATGAACTGGTTGAGTTGAGCAACTGTCTGTTACAATATTATTTAAAGACTAAGTAGCTCCTTATCATATTTTTTTTGTTGTTTTTATTTTAATTGTCCACTTAGGCTCTTCCAGTAAGTCTATTGTGTACTAGTTATTAAATACAATTTACACTTATATTCAAACAGCCCCTCTGTTTTATTTGCAGTAAAACCTAAAACTAAACTAAACATTTATATTATTTGTTTTAATTGATATTATAATGTCTAAAATACTTTTTGTTTAGTTGGAAACAGAAATAAATTCTTAATTAAATGAAATGTGTTTTAGCAATTTGTCTACAACATTGTCAAGGTCAAGCATCTGTTACAATACACTTTTAATATGTTCTTTCAACAGTTTAACTTTAAATAACTCTAACATATTTCTAATTCCAATATTTCAATAATTAAATTTTACTCCATTGATCTGTTATAAAGTCATTTAAACTTTCAGTGGAACGTCCAGTTATTTTCATTTAAATTCAAGCCACAATTAACGTATTAGAATGTAATATTCTTATAGTGACTGAACTAAGTCTGACCTTTTTCTCTGTTCATACAAAACTAGTTGAAGCAGGTTTTAAGACAACCTCATTATTTTAAACCAATCTTTAGCTTAGTTAAGTAACATTATCCTACACTCTTTGTTCCCATTTCTTCTTGACAGGTTCGAGTTAATTTCTGTGATATATAGAACATTTTTATTTGAATGTAAACTCCTACTTTCTGTTATCCAAAAGGTGTTTTGTTTGTTAATATTAACAAGATTGCTAATTATAGAGAGAATCTTGGCTTTTAAATTGCTGACCATCGGAAAAAAAAACCTGCTTCATCGGTCAAAACCCAATGAGTATTCTTCAACACTGCTTTTACTACAGGCAGGTAAGGATGAGATCACAAAATTAGTTGTTTTCCTTCAATCGATTCAGTTAAAGTTACAGTTATTATGTTAGGTTTCTTATTTATTGAAATACTTTTTTCTTACTATAATCAAACCTAGTTTGATTGCTTCTGGCATATTAACTGTGCTCCATAGATTCTGCCATTCTGCTCTTGCTGGATTAGAATATTTTGAGACTCTGAGTCCAATTAAAAAAGATGCTTCTGGCCGATAAGGGAGGTTTGAAACTTTTGATACCAGGAGCTCTGTCTTTTAGACCTTACACAGACTTATTCAAAAGGATACAAAATACAGGATCCTACAACATTACTATTAGCAATTTATTTCATCCTATAGCGTCCAGTCCATATCTAATAAGTTAGCTTGTTCCCAGCAAGATCCGAATTCTCCACCTGGCTCAGCTCGAAATGACTCTGCGAACACCACAACAGGCGTGGCATCCAGCGTTTTATATCAGAGGTGCAGGCGACCAGGGTCTTTACTTGATATCTGCAAAAACTTTAATCTTGTTAGCTGGGCTCCCATCTCTACATTCTCATTCCCATTGTCAGTGGGCAAACCTGAACTAAATTAAGCTGTTTCTATCAAAGAGCCATCCGTCTCTGCCACATACACCTTTCACTTAAAAAAGGTGCTCGCACCTTGTACAAAGGGAAGACAGGTTTTAGGGTCACTCCATGACAAATATCTTCATTGATTTTTAAATAATGGTTAAGTCATCTTAATTAAACGGTAAAGTAATAAAAATGTTTTGCTATAGGTATTATTGTTTTAGCATTAATGACTGCAGCTGCCATTTGTATTGAGAAAGAATTGTACGCTTTGGGTAATTCTGTGCTTTTATATTAATGATGACGTGTGTTATAAAATGTTCAATATAAATACAAAGCTTTTGTTCTGAACCATTTCTTGTCTTATTATTAATTAAATGATACTTCACCATTCCTGTGGAGGAAAACTACAACTGAAATGTGATTGAAAAAGTAAAAATGACTAACTTATTCTATTACCAAACTATACAGTCACTTCCTGTATAGCATGTGTTAGAGCCCTACTTGGTCCTATAAAGACTGGTGACTAACATCTACTACATAGGAAGTTCATGTATCACTGGCTACATTTGCTTCTGCCAGAGGGGAAAGTAAGTCTTTAGCAAAAAAAAAAAAAAATGCTGGTATTTTCACTCACAACCGGGTCGTTTTTATAAACAGGACATTGTTGGTTGTATATTCAAATTCTTGTCTTTAATCGTATGCACGCTCAATTAAAAAGGCATTACCAATGGACACAACTAATATGTTTACTGGCACCATATGGGAAGAAAAGCAGGTGCGCACACAACCCAGATTCAAGGCCGGTGGGCAGAGATCAGTGTTTCCCAATGGTGTAGAGGTGAAATAACAGCATTGGTTTTTTCAATCAGATTTTTTCTTAGACTGACAGAGCATGGACTTTGAATTGTCATTAATGGGGTAGTCAAGCTTGAAAACCTTTTATCACCAGAAGTTACAATTTAACTAAAGGCTGGCTAATAATTGTCCATTCTGTGGACATGAAGCAATGAAAAGCATGGCATTTATTCTCAGCACAGAATAATAAACCGTGGTTTTAAAGAGGTTGTCATTGTCCACTGGTACAGTCTGTACCTGCCTTCCAAAATATTCCACAAGCGTAGTGGACACTGCAGTGGATAGTGCATCTCCTTGTATTGTGCAGTAAAACTCAAGTTTTACTAATTGAAATATTGAACTATACTGAATTCTACCTAGCAGCTGGCTGAGTTACATAAATTTGTATGTATGTTCAGTCGCTATGCCTCCTGTAATATCATACCTTTCCATCAACATCTTAAAATTACTGTTTTTACTTTCTGAGACGTATGGATTAAATATGGTGGATCGCAAGACATTTCTATTGGATACCTGGGTGTCTGAACATGTAATATCTTTCATGCATTATAATATCCAGAAGCTTGCAGCTGTTCTGAGAAGAGCGGGTTTGCAATAAGAATCTGGCTTGCAGAGATTGCTAGAGTATGTGCTCTGGAATACAGTAACTGTTTGTCAGTCAGCGATATGAGCCTCTTTCAGTTCAGTAAATTGCCTACCCAGAAATCTAGCTTTTGTATGCATAAATAACGGCCATTGGCAACAACTGGCCTGAAGTCTAAAACTTGCAAAAAGCTTTCATATCGAAATTCTGAGGCAGATCTACAGGGTGTTGTAACTTCTTGACCTGAAGCATGTGAAAGTTTGAGTATTTAATAAGCGTTTGTGTGTCGGGACAGAACAGCCTTCCTCATTCCAATGAAATGGTCTAAATAAATAGATGAGGTCTGATATGTCACATTGTCACATGATTTAAAGTTATTGAGGAGGACTATTCATTTCTGGGATTTAGGATTCTCTAGCACTCCATTAATAGAACTGTTCCACTGGTAGGGAGAGTAGGGCTGTAGTATTTACACTTGATCCTCATAAACTCTGCTTACCAGGGTAACATTTGTGTTTTTGGCTGAAATAACAAGTCAATTTCACAAAGATGGCCAAAACTTGCACACTGTTAATTTTTAACTGCTTAGAAGAAATCCCAAAATAAATTTAATCACCTCATTTAGTGTTTGAAAGTGCCATGGTAACTCTAATTTCTGTTAATGGAGTGCATTAAGTCAATGTAACTTATCTTGGTGTATCTAGCTTTCCCCAGCACTAATGTACAGTATTAATAATTTATAAATTGTGATCCAGTGACCGAATGGAAACTCCAAACTTGGTAAATCATCTACTGTTTAATTAAAAAAAAAAAAAATCAACTGGACTTGGAGGTCTTGCCAATGATTGGGGAATACGGATGTGGTTGATTAAATTGTGTATTTATAAAAAATACCATAAAATTAAATGCACTTCAGGACATTTCATGCAAACAAGTATCCAGCCAAATTTAAGTTATCACACAATTAAAACAACTGATTTCAAACTGGGCACAGACATGCTAACTCATTTCATTTCTCTGACATCATTCATTAATATCTCTTTGAAGTAAAGAAGGAAGTGCTAGTCTGAGGGTGTCTCTTCTGTCACATTTGTGTTTACAAAACAGTTTGAATCTGCCAGCCTTATGTACTGTAAATGAAATTATAGAAAAATAGTGACATGAACTTCAACATCATCTTCAAAGTGGTGAAACATTATTTAAATTAACATAGTGACCAAGGCAAATTTGCCTGGTCCACCACTTTTCCATTATGCCTTTGACAGCTTCATTAAAATGTACAGTATTGATTTTCTATTAGAATGCTGTAAGTGCAGTTTTCTAACCAACCATAAAAAGGTTACCTCATGCTTAAATCTTAAGGTTGCACTGTCTCACATTTAAAATGTTATCCAAAAATGTTATTGTTTTGTATCTGTTTTCTATATTCCTCCAGAGCTTAACGTTCTGTGCACTCTACCTCAGCAACAAAATATTGACTGTCAAATGTGTTTTCACAACAAAATAAGTGTGTATCTTTACAGCACTTGGTGAGGTGTAAGTCATAGCTGTTATAGGAGGTTTTAAATAGCATATTTTAACTGTCTTATGGGGTCCCTAGTGCTTCATCCTGTTAAGACACTTCTGCGCTGCAGCTTTCAGCAGCGTCCTGGTTCAAATGCTGGCTGTGTTGAGTTGCCAATCTTGGCAGGGAGTTTTTGAATTAGGGTGGGGCTAGTTCACCACATCACACTTCAGTGACCTCATTGATTTTCAGTTCAGTTACCTAAACATTTAAAAAATGGTAAATTTAGCAAAATTAATTCAGCTATTTTATAAATGTGAAACAGAAAATAGCAGATTGTTGACATTTATTATAAATTTTTCAGGAAATAAAGGTACAAGGCAACAGCTTTTATTTGTATGCAAGCACTAATTTTGTATGCTGTTCTGAACCCTGTCATTTAAAATGACTCCGTGTGTCTGCTTGAGTCCCCTTTTAGCTCCCAGATATTCAGGTTTGTGTTTTTTTTTTTTTTAAATGCCCCTTCTGGTGTACGTTGTCCATTTTAGGACATCATCAGACATCACCCTTACTAGAGTCAAGTGTCAGACTTCCCCCATTCAAGTCTCATGCATCAATAACTTCCTCTATCACCCCTCGGGAATCATTAGTTTTTGGTATTGATAACACTGGTTTATTTATTTTAGTTATTCATTTGAAGCGTTCCACTGGATGGGGAAAAGTACATTAAAAAATGTACTTTAGTAATAAAAAAAGTGTACGTTAAAAAAAGTGTACTTTAGTAATATTGTTTATTGGTGTACACATGCTTTAATGAAACTGTGTTAGAGGGTCAATATCAATGAAAAATCTCCTCTCCGAAATGTCGATTAATAGTGATTATTTAAACACTCATTACAATTTAAAATAACTTTTTAATTTTTTTTTGTTATTTTCAGTTTATATCACCATCCCAAGAGAGAGAATAGTGCATGTTTTAAATTGATTGCATTTGTTAAACTTTCTTACAGGGCAAATCATGGCCTTACTGCATGATTTGCCCCAGCCTGCTGCAGTTAATGTATGCAAAGGTATTGCTTTCCTGTGTATAGTCTTGCACTTTAACAAGACAACGATAGCAGATATCAGTTCATATGGAATGCAACAACAGTGTTTTCTGTAGCACATTTTTGTCATTATGAAGTTTAATTAAATTACTTGAACTTGTTTTGTTATATTATTCAACTAGGTGGATGCAGAATGTTTTAATTTATATTAAATTTTTTTACTTTTTTGTAAAATAATTAAATGCATTTCTTGCGTTTATACATTATAAATTATGATAATTATTGTTGATATGGGTGTGTGACAGGATGAAGCTGAGTGGTGATGTCAGACCAGATGCAGGAACCGAAAACAAAGGCAGGACTGCAGATACAGTGCAGTGGTGTTTGCGCCATTTAATTTTTAACACAAAAAATAGATAAAAGGTTTTAACAAAAAAGACACTTGCGAAATAAAAGATTTAAAAAAAAAATAATCATGAACACAATAAGAAAACAATAAACTCCAGGTCAGGCTGGGCAAATTGCCTTCACTGTTCCTGTACATTTTGTTTTAAATATCTCCTCTCGTTCTCCCGTTCTCCACTTCTCAATACCCACCCTGAGGGGAAAGAGCTGCAGGCTTTTATGCAATACCATCTCCAGTCAAAACAATAACACGGCTCACGCCATTATTTTTTCATATAATAAATAAATCATATTAAAAACAAAAAATACAAAATAACACGATACAGGGGCGGAGGGGGAGACCCCATTCTAAAACTAAACAAATACATGTACATCGCAGTGCTTCCCTATTGCCCTGCTACATATCCCCCTCCTTGTGCGAAGCACACATGGCCCCCAACGGCCACCTCCCCCCTTAGTCTCATAGTCCCGGAAGAGGGGAAGCAAATGGTCCATGGGGGTGGCCATGGTGGGAGGTCCTCCTTCTCCCATGTCTTCCTGGCTGGAAGCTCCCTCTTCCAGAGCTCTAGCCAGACTGTAGCATGGGGAACTGGTCTCCTGACCTTTCCCCTCTTCGTGGCCGGCAGCGCCCTCTAGTGGGGGTCCAGCTGCGCTGCAATAGGGGGAGCCGGTTTCCTGACCTCTCCCCCCTTTGTGGTCGGCAGCGCCCTCTGGTGGGACTCCGGCTGTGCTGTCGTAGGGGAAGATGATCTCCTGACCTCTCTCTCCTTCTTTGTAGCCGGCAGCCCCCTTTTCTGAGGCGCCGGCCCCGGTGCTTCCTGCGGCCCTGTAGGACCAGCAGCGACCCCAGGCAAAGCAAGACAGGCAGCAGCCCCAAGCGAAGCGGAACCCTCAGCAACCCTAGGTAATATAAAACATTTACAGACAGGTCCAGGCGATGGTGGCAGCGGACCCTCGGGAGGTAACGACAGGAGGGGAGCCCCTGGCCTTGAAGACGGCCGCAGGAGCTCCACTTCTCCCATTTGTGGTCTCAGGATCCGACGGGGTGCTGGGGTTGACCCTCTTTGCGGCCGGATGGCTTTCTTCCCCACTCCCCTCCGCAGCTTATGCAGGGGCTGCTGAGGTCCCTCTCTCGACAATGAGAGAGGCAGCTCCGGTTCTTCTCCCTCGCGTGGTTGAGGCAGAGGCAGCTCCTACTCCTTTTCTTATGACCGTGGGGGTAATGAAGGAAGTGGCGGTGCAACCAGAGGTGGGACCAGCAGAACTCTCTTTCTCTGCTGGTAGGGGTGAAGCCAGCAGGCATGCACCCTCTACTGGCAGAGGTGGAGGCAGAGGCAGCTCCTCTCCTCGTGCTGGGGGTGATAATGGTGGCGGTAGTGGGAGAGAAGGGGGTGATGCCAGTAGGCATGCTCCCTCTGCTGGAGGAGGTGGGAGAGGCGAGTTGTCCTCCCCCAGGGTTGAAGGTAACACCAACAGGCAATCTCCCTGTGCTGGTAGAGGTGGGAGCGACAGGGAAGTCCTTCCAAGGTGATGAAGCTACCACCAGTAGGTATTCACCTTCTGCTGGTGGAGGTGGGAGTGGCAAGCTGTCCTCCCACTGAGCTGGAGGTGGAACCAGCAGGTATTCTCCCTCTGCTGGTGGAGGTGGGAGGAGTTAGCAGTCCTTCCAGGGCGATGGAGATGGAACCAGCAGGTATTCTCCTTCTGTTGGTGGGTACCTGGGCTGTGGACATTCGACCTTCCCCCTCTTGGGTTGTGGACGCACCCCCCCCCCCCCCCCCTTGGGCTGTGGATGACCCCCCCCCCCCCCTTCTTGGGCTGTGGACACACCGACTGCACCCTCTTGGGCTATGGACGCACCGACTGCACCCTCTTGGGCTATGGACGCACCGACTGCCCCCTCTTGGGTGGGCTGTGGATTCATCAACTGCCCCCTTTTGGGTGGTGGACATTTGGGCTCCTCCCACTCAGGCAAAGGATGTTTGGGCTCCTCCCACTCATCATTCGTTTTTGGTATCAGGTATGATTCAAATGATGCATTTTTCCTGGGACTTAGCAGCCAATCCTATTACAGAGAAGTCTTTTTCTATGATTTCTTTGGCAACCGTGAATGGCAATTAACTACAAAACACGAACTAATGCTTTTATTTATTTATTTATTTTGTGTGTGTGTGTGTCCCCTCCTGTGGATGTTGTCTGTCGTCGCTGCAACTGTAGTGGCGAACTTAATTTTGGGGGTTTATACATTAAATAAATCTGGTGATTCACAGGTATGTTGTTTTATACACTATATAAGAAATATAAATTAAGTAATCAGCTTTATTGTTTGCAGCTAGACGTTCATTTTTTTATTATTATTTTAGGAAGCATTCAGCGATTTAATTCCAAATTGAAAATTACGAATTGGATAATTTAATATATTCTTTAGAGTTTATTATTATTAATAATTCATACTAATAATAACAGTGCTGTGGGTGGTTCATTCGTAAAGTTTTAAAGGGAGGCTACATTATAAAGAGTTACTACTAGTAAATAACTTGCTATACATCAACTTTAGTAAAATGCATAATTTTTGCATAATGATAAGACATAGGGTTCAAAACTGAGAGTTCTGCGGGTGGAATGTCTTAATTATCAATTTAGCTGATTTATCATATAAAGCTTTTTTTATTGTCATGAATTGAAAATTTGAAGATACAAGCTGAAAAGGAGCAAACCTGTTTTTTAAGAAAATGTTAATATTGCTTAGTGAATGTCTTTATAAAGTAACTTTATACACGTATTAAGTGGCATTATTTTAGGAGACTAATTCAAAATGTATTTCTACGTGGACATGCAGAAATAAATGACGAGGCTTATTGCAACCATCAGTTAAAAAAAAAAAAATGATACCGTAAGTATCATTGATATTACTAGTACTACGACCACACCATACTGCAACAGACCTTTCATTCTGATCATTTATTTCTCTGTACTGTACTTGTAATTTAACAGTTCAGTGGGTTCAAGTGGATAAAAACTGTATATAAACATAGTAAATAAACAGATAAGTACTGCATGTTATTAATATTTACTGCAATAGTGCGCTTTTAAATTCAAAAGATAAATCAACGTGTTTTTTTGGTTGTTGTAGAAACAACCAAAAGCAGTGCTTTTTATAAATGCTTTTCTATGCCAAAAGGATGAGAATTTTTAAAAAATAAACATGATATATATATATATATATATATATATATATATATATATATATATATATATATATATATATATATATTGTTATTGTTATTACTGTATTGATTTAATGAGAAACAATACATTAAAACTCAATATGTATAAATTACTTTAATGAATTTTTGTTTTACTTTGGATATTGATAGTTTAACTTGTGCAAACCTAGAGCATACAAAAATAATTAGATTGTTTCCTTAATACAATTAAATAAAACCCAATACATGCTGTGAAAAAAATGATATATTTCAACTTGCTGAACACAATTGTATGCCAAAACAACACTGCAGTTTTACTTACTGTCCAGTCTTATGTTGGGGGTTCACAGTAGTGTGTATTAATTTAATCTATAACACTATGTAACACAGTTTTTGTTCCTGGGTAGTAAGTGTTATTTCCTAATTGCTTATGCCTCAAAAGTATAGAAAATGGTTATTATTCCCCACAAACTTTGCTTTTGTGACCAGGACAGTGATATTTTGAAATGTACCTATTTCCAATGAGAAAACGGGCGAATTTGTGTCTTTTCGTTCACATAAAGTCAGAAAAAAACAACATATGAATCCAAATTAACATGTATTTATACTAAAGTAAATCAAAACTGACTACAAAAGATTTAGAAGTGAGTAGTTTTTCGATTTACGATTATACTGTAAATCACTTTCACGAATCAGCCCCCAAATGTAGTCTCCCATCATGTTCTCATTATACTGTTCTTGGTAGCAGCGTTCAAAGTCCAGTATATCCTGGTGGAAGCGCTCGCCTTGCTCCTCCGAGTACGCTCCCATGTTCTCCTTGAATTTATCAAGATGAGCATCACGGATATGGACTTTGCGGGACATCCTACAGCCCATTGTGCCGTAGTTCTTCACCAGAGTCTCAACCAGCTCCACGTAGTTTTCGGCCTTGTGATTGCCCAGGAAGCCCCGAACCACTGCGACAAAGCTGTTCCAAGCCGCTTTCTCCTTACTAGTGAGCTTCTTGGGGAATTCATTGCACTCCATTTATCTGTGGTCCGACGAAGACACCGGCTTTGACCTTTGCCTCAGACAGCTTAGGGAAGAAGTCTTGAAGGTACTTGAAGGCTGCCGACTCCTTATCTAGAGCTCTGACAAATTGTTTCATAAGGCCCAATTTGATGTGCAGTGGTGGCATCAGCACCTTCCGGGGGTCCACCAGTGGCTCCCACTTGACGTTGTTCCTCCCCACAGAGAATTCGGTCCGCTGTGGCCAGTCCCGCCTGTGGTAGTGCGCCTTGGTGTCCCTGCTATCCCAAAGGCAAAGATAGCAGGGAAACTTGGTAAAACCGCCTTGGAGACCCATCAGGAATGCCACCATTTTGAAGTCTCCTATGACCTCCCAGCCGTACTCATCATACTTCAAGGCCATCTCAGAAAAATGCAGATATGTATACACTTAGGCAGCTGGAACTACACTGAACTGGTGGGCTTAAGGCCCCTGCATTTATACTACTATTTATATTACTGGAAAGTTCTAGAAAGTTCTAGAAGTTACTCCAAGTTTACTCAGCACTGAATCTATCTGGAATGTTCTGGAAAATAGGTAAATTTCAAAATATCACTGTCCTTGTCACAAAAGCAAAGTTTGTGGGGAATAATAGCCATTTTCTATACTTTTGAGGCATAAGCAATTAGGAAATAACACTTACTACCCAGGAACCAAAAAAAAAAAACAATTGTTACACGGGGTAATTGTACTTGATTTTTCAGAGTGAGATTCAGCACTGGTCCCCAAAGAAAGGCATCAGAGCCATGCACCAACAAGTGAGGGATGTAAGAGGGCTTCAGTCACGCAAAGACAAATAAGGGATGCAAGAGGCCATCAGAGCCATGCCCCAACGAATGAGAGACGTAACAGGACATCAGAGCCATGCACCAACGAGTGAGAGACGTAACAGGACATCAGACACCAATAAAGGTGGTATAATAATAATAATAATAATAATAATAATAATAATAATAATAATAATAATAATAATAATAATTAGTAGTAGTAGTAGTATTTAATAATTTAGCTGACAACTTTATTCAAGTTGCCTTAAATGGTTTTACAAACCATAATATACAACGTAGTACATGTACACACACTATAACACAGTATAGCAACAATAATACAACAAACTCAATCATATATTTGTAGGAACAATTCAATAATTGATCATTTAATGTTTATCTGGGTTGATTAGTTCTCTTATTAATAATATTTAATTGATGTGTTACCAAGATCTAGTATTTACTATGAACACACGTTCACACACAGACACAAGGAATGGTTAATCAATAGTAGTATTTTATTAAGTACATAAATAATAAACAGAAATCAGAAAAGTTATAAAATAAATCTCTTAGACTCTAAGCACAAACACAATTCAAAAACTCCCACTGCCTTAACCTGACTAGCGGGCAACTGAAATATGACACCGCCTGTCTATTCACACATTAGCAGCAGTGGCAAGCAAGCACGGGCAAGCAAGCAGGCTGTGACGTAGTAGCTTGCTCTCACACACACATACACGCCCACATCCGAGCACACAGCCTCAACTAAGATGATGCAGACAGAATATATCACACTAAGCTTATTAATGGTATGTAGATTAAGCATATGACAAGTTTACTTTTAAAGAAATTCTTCATGCAACAATATGAGGTAGATTACTAATAGTTACTTCATCAAGTTTCACTAATAGTTATTTTATAAGTGTGCAAACTAAATAATTAACAGTTCAACTCTATGTGAATGTGTTACAATTAAGTTCCATGAAAAGAAAATGCAACTGGAATTATACTCAATGGTTCCTTGAAGCTTAGACTTTTGGTCCGCTGGTTTGAAGTGTCCAGTACAAAAAGCTCACCTCTCACAACAAAGTCTTCAATCCCCAGTTACATCAAACTCGGCAACCAAGCTTTCAATTCTCGATAGAATCAACAAACAGCTGCAACAAAGTCTTCAGACCTCAGTATATGAGCCATAAAAGCGCCCGTCGGCTCTGTCCTCTTCGCTGAATCTTCAGCTGCTCCGGTAGCAGGGCGCGGTTTCTATTGGATACTGTGGTTTTAGGTGTACAATAGACCCAGACTGGTTCGTCTGATAACAGTTGCTATAAGTTTTACGGCAGTCTTTTAGCTGGGTGTCAGTCTCGTCGTTTGTGGTCGTTGATTCGCTTGCAGCTTGCTTCCTTGTCTTGGATCTGTTTTCAGGCAGAGTCTTGTCTTGATTCTGTTTTTAGGCAGAGTCCCGGAGTTGCAGCTTGTTTAGCATTCGATGTGGAGCGCAAAATGTTCAGTTTTGCTTAGATATTTTATAGTCTTTTCCACTCTGCTGAGTAGCTACTTTCATGAGGTCATTTGTGTATCTTGCCTCTTTTAATCTCCCAGTCCTTTGATGTTTTATTGTCCTTTTCCACTGGGACATCGCTCGTTTGTCTTACTTGCGTCAAAATGATTGTTGTTGCACGTGTTAATTATCTGCACATAATTCAACTGTCCACCCAGCCTAAACCAGTTCAGGCGTCGGTCCTCTAATAAGTAGGTCACATATGTCTGCCAGGAACCAAGGGGCTCTTTTTCTTAAGACACAGCAGTTTGCTTTTTTCCTAAGACACAGTAGTTTCATTAATTAGTCCAGTTATATCATTAATACATGTTCATGTATTATCATATTCAGGGATTACGTCCCACATATTATAGCGCACAAGGTAGAGGAGAAGATGTGCATGAGTTACAGGTATAATCTAAAAATATGTTTTTTAAGGAGGCACTGGAAGGTGGTGACACATGCTGCAGTCCTGCTGCTTGCAGGCAACTCATTCCACCACTGTTGGGCAAGAGAGGAGAAAGAGCACACCCAGGCAGTAGAATTGCATGCTTCCAAGATTAACACAGTATTTATTGTAGGCTTCCATGTTTAATTTACCATAGTTGAGTAGGAAAATTTGTCAAAAACATATATTTACATTCTCCAGGGTTGGACCAATTACAGAGAACAGTCTTGGTATAATGAACATGCCTAAATTGTAAATTATAAATGTATTTTTTTATATAATAGAAAAGGCATGTATTACAATAAAACAAAGTATATGTGTAATTACTCCTATTAGTTTTCAACTTAAAGCCAGGTTCACATTTTAGCATACCTGTGTCTTTTTTTTTTCAAGGTGGGCGTATCAGTTCTATACAGACATGGTCCTAATTAAGGTATCTCCTAACATGCTGTAAGGGTTTAAGGCCTTTTTGGCAGGGGTATAGGATTGAGGTTGCTGTAGGGAAATCTCAAGAACTTTGCATCCCTGTTTTTATGCACAATATACTTTGTGAAATTTTAAACTGTTACATACATACTTTGACATTTTGCAGCAAATCTGACATAAACTAATAGCATGGTGGACACGTTTTTATCAAAGAGCATGGTAAGGTACTGTGTTTTTTTTTTTATTATCAAAACTAGTCAAATGTGCTCTCTTGAAAGGAAAAAGCAGTTGTTTTTTTTTTGGACCATGCCCATTAATAAGACAAATAGTGGTATATGACAATGATTTACTGTAGTTTGTAAAACCTGAACCCTGTAGTTCACTGGGTCCTGGAGAGCTGCATTACAGCAGGTTTTCCAGCTATCTAAATCACCAACTCTCTCAGAACTGTGAAGGGTAGTTCAATTGTTTTTAAAAAGACAATTAGTTGAATTGGGGAAAATGCTCAGGTGAATGAAAACCTGAAGACATTGCAGCCCTCCAGGACCAGGATTGCAGACACCTGCTCAAATTGAATACTTTTGTCCAAGCATATTGATTTTTGCTACTTTTTTTTTTGTATTTTCCTATAAACATAGGGATGTGATCTTGACCCCTTTTTTACATGTGCCTGATTTTATATAGTTCATGCAAAATGGCAAGTTCTTATGTTGTCATACTGTAATGTGAATTTTGCAAACAAAAAATACCTACATATTCACACAAATGTGCACAATTGCATTCAAGCCAAAAAAGGCTTTAATTTTATTTGTGGGTCTTGTAATGGTTTAAATTCATTGGTGCATGACTGAAGCCCTCTTACATCCCTCACTCGTTGGTGCATGGCTCTGATGCTTTTTTCTGGAGACCAGTGCTGAATCTCACTCTGAAAATATAAATAATATAACTGATGCTTACGATATCTTTTTTTTTTTTTTTTTTTTTTTTACTGATGGTTGCAATAAGCCTTGTCATTTATTTCGGCATGTGTCCACATAGAAATCCATTTCTAATTAGTCTCCTAAAATAATGTCACTTAAGTCACTAAAGTTACTTTATAAAGACGTTCACGAAGCAATATTAACATTTTCTTAGCGACCAAGTGTGTTCCTTTTCAACTTGTTTCTTCAAATTTTCAATTTATGACAATAAAAAAAAAACTTTATACTATCAGTCAGGAAGAAGAAGAAGAAGAAGAAGAAGAAGAAGAAGAAGAAGAAGAAGAAGAAGAAGAAGAGAATATTATACCCGAGAGGTGATAGAGGAAGTTATTGATGCGTGAGACTTGACTCCAGTAAGGGGGATGTCTGAGGATGTCCTAAAATGGATACACTGCTGGTGCCCTCTAGAGGGTGGAAAAAACCTAGCTGCATCTACAGACAAAGCTGTATATAGCATTTTTAGAAATGTTTTACTTTTTCAATAACCTTTCTATTCCCCCAGGGATGCCTATAATATCCCTATAGAATTTTGGTAAATGCTTCACTGTGATTTGGTTAATTTCTGATATGTGATTTATAATATAATAAAAACTCCTTGAGGACACTACTACTGTTGTGTATTTAGGCAAATGCAACTTTTGACACATATGGCCACAACTCCTAAGATGTTATCAGTTTCTTGGAAGGCAACCCTCACTTTAGAATCTATTCTCAGTTCCAGGTTAAGATTTTATTTATATAAATTTTGTAAAGATAGGTAATAATTTAAATCTAATATATCAATACGTATATTAGGTCTATATTAGGTATATATATATAATATATATATTATATATATATATTATATATAGCTATATATATCTATATATATATATATATATATATATATATATATGCTTCCAAAGGTTCGGTCTTCACCGTGACAAGTGTGGATGGCAACATATCAAAATGCTTAAATTTCATGATAACATCTTGGAAGCCGTAAACTTGCTTGCAACTTTTAGTTATAAACCACTTTTACAATACAGAACAAACTGGGCACTTTATAAATAAATAAATATTGATATTTTTAAAAAAGTCTATCTAATGACCAAAGGCTAGATTTTAAAACATCCATAGAATACTCTTGAGCAATAGAATTCCATTCCAATGGACTTCAGTGAGGAACCAACAAGGAGACCAGCATCCTGAGATCTCAAAGTTCAAACGGGGACCTCGGGAGTGAGCAGTTCCAGCTAAATAAATTCTACAACCAACTGGAAACCAGTGGAGAGATTTCCTATATGAATCTTTGTGATTGCTGGGGGCAATTGAAAGCATGGTCACTAACAAGGTAGCCCAAGGGTCAAGACAACAAATGGTGGGGTGGAGTTATCTAACTATCTATTCAAAACTGGGGTCAGTAACCATCTGAAAACAATGTCATTTTTTCAACAAGTTTAAGACGATCTTGGCAGTCAATTCTGGAGGGCAGCAGGGAGTGAATATTTTAAGAATGTTGATGCAATCCAGTGTGATCCCCTAGTGCTGTAAAATGTTCCAATTAATTCCTGACAGAGTATAGCTCAATAAAATCAGCCTTTTAGTTTCTTGTAAATATGACTTCTTATATCAATAATGTATTTTTTCTGTGTTTAACCTCTCCAGTCCTGTTTATATTGTGTTTGTGGTGTGTAGCACATATTTCTGTTAGCGTCATGCTGATTTATTTTTTTCTCTCAATTGTCTGTCTTTATTTCAATATTTCAAATGGCACGCAGCAGACATTTAGTATGCTGTGATCAGGTAAACTCATTACTCTGCCTAGTCTACATAAAATGTTTGGAATGCTTGGGGTGCTTGAGGTATTTTTCTCAATAAACAAGTGAACCACATCTCCAGCCCCTACCTAATATGGAGATTGATTTACTTACTTCCCCACTTTAACCTTTTGGGGATCTCTATACATCCTAATGCCTTACTGTGTAGGGCCAAGCATTGCCCCTTCTATCTTTGCATAATATTACTTAAGGACCATAAATATAATTTCCATTCTATAATATTTATTTTTAAATTTCTTCATTTTTGGGATTTGTATACATTTCCACCAATGTTTTTATGTGTTATTTTGTTATTCACAATATTCTCAGTTTATTATGTAAAATGTTAATGTAGCTGATGTAATTTGTTTAAGTTTACACGTTATTTAACAGAATCTTGGTTAGGACGTAGAATATCAAACTGCATTATGAACTGCAGATGAACAACGGCGGTATTTAATTCAACTAAATAGACTTTTATATGTTATCTTTATTGTGTTCACATTTTTAACACCACAACATTCACAAATGCAACAACCATTGATTAAAAAAATTAAAAATAAATAAATTTAAAAAAAACTAAATTCTATCCATAAAGTATATATTTGAATATATTGAGAGGAACGGCGGTTCCTTGCGACAAGTTATGAGCGAGAACTGCCAGAGACACTCTATACAGCAAGGATAGTTTACGTGTTTTCAGTGTATTGACATAGCAAAAGTAAAGGAGCCAAAGGCACCGTTTCACTTTTAATTTGTAGTTCCCAACACACTTAGGATAAAATGTATAGGAAAAAATGTCAATACCTGTCATACAGTATGATAAATAAGTCGCCAAAGTAAGGTAAAAATGTCCATCTTTTTCTCCAATTTTTTTGCAGACCGCAGGCACTTTTATACATGCATATGTACATGTATATTACAGGACATCCGAGTTTAGTGACAATTAACTTGTTTTTATGGAGATATACTAGGGAACGCATTTATTTTGACGCCTGTATCATTTATATTAAACAATTTCATATTTTAAAATGGACTAGCCGCACACACGGACGAAAAAAAAAAACATTTTGAAGACCCCAAAAAGTTTTATCCACACATATGTATATTACTTTTATCAGCATGGAAATATGTTAGGGAATGCACTTATTGCGACGTTTATATTAAATGATTATAGATTTTTATACAATGTAAATATAAAAACAGGTCTAGCATGCGTGGGATTTGACACTAACCTTGCGTTTGCAAGCATGTTGTATTACTGTTAGCGCTACACGATCAGTTAAGAAAACAAGCAGCATTTTGTAAGATAGTCAGCCAGCTGAGAATTCTCTGGGGACATTTTGGAGATTTTTTGTGGGAATTTTTTTTTTCCGAGTCATCTCATCATTCTGAGATTCTGAAAAATGTTGGTTTCCTGTTCGTGTAACGCTCATTGTGGTTCCTATTAGCGCAAGGAAGTACGCTTTCCTCTCGATACTGGTTGATGACAGTAACGCTATTTCTAGTCCTCACTGGACAAAGAGCAACATTAATTTCATATATCTTTACTTATATATAGTAACAATTGACAATTGCTTTGTTGCAGGCCTTGTTGTCTGCTTAGTTTGTCTCGTCTGTCTTACATGTTTTGTAAGGGGAATGGGTCATGCCGTTACTTAGCATGGGACGGGGGGTGGGGGGGAGTGAATGAGTGGGGAGAATGTGTGTTGCTGTTTTGGGGGGTTGCAGAGCCGGACAGTGATGAGAAAAGACAGGAGGTTATATGAGGGGGTGCATGAGCCAGGGGACTCGAGACAGTCCAGTGCTGAACTTGAATGAGAAACTGTGGGTGCGACCGTGTGAGCTATGACGGGAGAAACTATGTAGTGAACATAGGGTTATTATTTTGGTGCTGTGAATTCCGGTCCCCGACAGGAATTCTCTGTAGTTTCACATAAAACAAATATTTTGAGAATTCAAACACCGTCTCCCTAAATACTACTTCCTAAACGAACGGATCAAGCTTATTATGATAGTTTGCAAAATCAGACGACAGCTTTCAATACAATTGAGATAATACATAATCATTATTTACAAAATCTTGTTCGTCTCGTTTTGTTAAAAACTGTAACTTTACCGCTATACTACTTGCAAATGTTCTTATCAAATGCAAGGGAAAACTTTGTGGCGTGAAAGCTAGGGCGCCTGCATTAAAAACATATCTTGGTTCGATCCCTACACAGGGTTTTTCAGGCACAATAAGAGCGGATCGAACTTGCATCAAAAACACAAGTCAAGTTAGTATAAATAATTGGCGTAACCTTGGACTCGGTTTTACAGTTGTGCCTATTTGTTTTGTGCTGGGCAAGGTTGCCCAATGGTGTCTTAAAACTTGGCTTGTGTTTTTGATATCTTTACTTAAAATGGCTGGGCACTTTTAATAACTTGCCGTTTTTTCACTTCCAATGTGTTTTTGTTCCAGATTGTATCAGCAAGTACACATGGTTAAATACACATATCAGTACAAATCAAATACCAGATGTGCAGTGGTGTTTATTGATATTTTGAGTACCTTCAACAGACCTGGAAAGTGTGTATATTACCATACAGCCACACAGTCTGAAGAGTGTTATTGTACAAATAAAATGAGTTATGGAGTAAACACTGAAAATAGTGTATGCCCCTTATTGTGTTGTAACATATAATATGACACTTTGCAACAATTTGTATACAGTGGCTTCGTATGTCACTTCCTCCATGAGAGTATCAGGGCCCCTGTTATCCCAGTTCAAATGGAAAGTCTGAAAAACAATAAGAAACTTTGAGTTTCGAGTTGGATACTAAGGAATGTATTACCTCAAATGTGAAACAAAACATCATTAAATGTCCTGAAAAATACAGTACCTTAACAGTGACAAGCTTTGAAATAGTTCTGAGACAAGAGGTGATGGATTTTCCACATAGTTTTCGGTATATGTCAAAATCTGTAACTTTCATATTTTTACCACAATTCTGTATTTTAGGCAAGTTATCCTAATCATAAAACTGTATTTCCAAAAAAAAACACCTGTCTGAAAGAATCAGACATTTGCATGAAGAACACACTTTATAGCAGGGGTTCTCAAACTGGCTGGGGTCCCCATGACACTTCGGGCATTCCAATTGAGGACCCATCTCCAACCCAATCAATCCATGGAAATGAGAAGTCTATCACACATCTTTAATGTATAACAGAACACACTGTTAGCACAGGCATTGGCATGGAGATAAGAAATGTATGATAAAGAACAACGTGCATGCAAACTTAATAATAATAATAATAATAATAATAATAATAATGTACAAAGACAATCAACTTCCTATCACCAGGCTGACGGTTTAACTGATTCAACATGCAATTTTCGAATCTAAAGACAGCTGCCCCACTGTATCTATCACAGTTCAGGCTTTTCAGCTCGCAACCCAATGCATTCTGGTATGTTTCAACTGTCTCCGGTTCTTGCCTTTAAGAGAAGCTGGACTACGCTTACCAGAATGCATTGGGCTGTGAGTTGCAAAGCCTGTCCCACTGAACACGGAGCCTCATGGTCACCTTTTGTGATATTTGCAGGACTCACCCACCGGCTGTGCCTATCAAATACCTCCCCCCCACTGTTTTGAAAGGGCATCATCATGACGTACAGCGCGGCATTTAAACCGGAAGCGGCAGGGTATCTGGGAAATTCTTCTAAGCCCACCCTCCAGTATAGCTGCCGCAGTGAAAACTGGCGCGCCTGCGCATTCACGCTCCCTTTTTTGTTGGAAGGTAAGGACTGGTATGGCGCGTGCTTCTCTCCGCAGCAAAAAATAAAAAATACTTAAAATGTTGTTGTGAAAGTTTTTTAGCCAGGTGCTTTTAGTTGGCCCTGGAGGTGTTTTCACTGTAGCGACGGGCGTGTGCATGGTTTTTGAACTGCGCAGTGAAAAGCGGCAGGGTGTGGGTTCGTGTTTTAATGTTTTTTTTTTTTCTCTCCTGGCTTGAAAAGATGACAACGAAAGGCATTAGGCCTGGCGCGCTGTTACTGCGAAATGTGTGCGGACACTTTCACATCAAGCTTTAGTTTTTCAGAAGTGTTTAAAAATAGGTGAAATTAGGTGCGAGGATTTTGTTGCTAAGGAACTGTAAATAACGGCTGAGAACGGGTATTAAAACAATGTGTTATATTATTTTTCTGTGACTGTTTTGGAGTAACTGAAGGGACGGGGTGGGCGCTAGAGCTACTTTTTTTTTCTTGCATATGTGGTGTGATGGTAGTGGCTAAACTTGTTTATGTCGATACATGTGATGTCAATCATGCGGTAAGATGTAATCGAATTTGTCCGATGTTATGAAAACGGTATATCAAAATTAATGTATGTAGCTTTTATAGTAAAAAATAAATAAATAAAAAATCTGATAACATTGTAATGGTAATTAGATTTCCGTTAATAGTTTAAAATGAAACACGTTTTATTTATGTATTTTTTTAATTAAGTAATTAGGATGAGCTTGGGTATTTGTGACCTGGCTTTTTAAAGTAAGGCGCAATACTTTTTATCCGGAGAACATTACATTGTCTGCCACTTGTAAATAAGGCTTTGGCCTAGCAATTTTGTTTTTCAGTGGACTTTAAAATTTCCGTTTGGAATTTATTTTCTGTTTCAGACTATTTAATATTTGAGACAGTATCACCCGCTTGTAAAGCAGCATGATTCTGCAGGTTAGCTACGGGGTTCAGTTTCCGCTTCCCGATCAAAGCTCAGGCCAGAAACCAGACACGTGGACAGGGCGTGGGACCAGCATACTGTGACTATACGTACAGTATCTCCTCTTCGTTAGATTTAAAATTGGGCGAATACAGAATTAAAAAATAATAATCCAGTAAAGTTAAACCCGCTCTTGAACTTGACGAGACTTAGGGGGGGTGGGTGTCAGGGTATTTACCATTCAACAGACAACCTGTGATGGCTTACGCATGGATTCTTATTTTAGTAGTTATATCTTCAATATAAATTGAAATAATTGTTCGGTTACTTAATGTGGCAAGATACTGCAGCGCCTAATCTGTCAAAACTACCAGCTTGGTGGTGTTTTAATGCAGGTGTGAAATCTCACGATTTATCATGACAAGTTTTTATATGCCAGGTTTAAGCCAGTTGTCAGAGTGCACAGGATGTATATGCTGCCTACAACTGTGTAACTACAGTAGAGAGTAAATTATCCTGTGACCGATAGTAGTTCGCATAGTCGAGTTTTGTGGATAATCAAACGGTTATTAACAATTACTGTACCTTTTAATAATGCATAGACTAAAGAACGAACACACAAGTACCTTCTGGTAATGATATATAAGGAGTGCCCTATTCTATCACATTTAAGCATACAAAATTACAACGCTTTACAAATAATTCAATTAATGCAATTCAAACTAACACCTACAGTTCAGGTAATGAAATACTGTAATTGAACATACTATATCAAACTTTGAAAATCAAAGGATACAATTTAGTAAGAATGTCAGTTTTACTGATCTAAGAATCGTTAACCTCAATTTCAGTAAAATGTTTGTATAATTTGATACTTCATGTTAAGGCATTGTAATAACGTGCAACCGAAAACAATAAGTTCTTAGCTGCTCAATAAGACATGATCTCCAGCCCTTACTGATGAAATAGAAGACAACGAGGTGACTGTTTTAACTTGCTTAACTGCAACAGTTTAAAGTCCGGTGTTCCAACATTGAGCTGAGTAGCTGCAGACAGTGGATGTCATCATCAAAGCGAATTTCAAATCTCGAGGTTTTAATTTTAGTGACGGGTTTGCATAGTTAGTAAGTGCAGCAGAGTAGCACACTTAATGAAACAAGGGAAAATCATGAGTAAAAACGGTCTGTTTCCACAGGTAGTTCATCACGTTATTACAGGTGCATTCGGTTGATTTAGACAGTATTGTCTGATCTTTGATCAACCATTAACTCTCTTGTAGTTCCGCTAGCCATTTGTATGTTTCCCCCTTGTTTCTTCTGAAACTACACAACTTAACACTGCATTAGGACTGCAGTTGTGATTGTTTAGTGGTTAATGTAACTTACAAATAAGATTAAAGTGTCCATGCGTTAAGTAGATTCTGTGATGTAGAGGTAATATTTCTTAACTTCAAATTGACCTCTTGTTGTGCAGTGCTCCTTGAACCTATCCATCATGGCCGATGCTGATCTTGATTTCACCACTGGAGATGCTGGGGCTTCCAGCACCTATCCCATGCAGTGCAGTGCTCTGCGCAAGAATGGATTTGTGGTGCTGAAAATGCGTCCCTGCAAGATTGTTGAAATGTCAACCTCCAAGACTGGCAAGCACGGCCATGCCAAGGTACAGGGTTTTATTTCAGAATGTACTGCAATAAACATCTGATTCACATTTGGCAATGCTACTGACCAAAAGTTGTTGTTCCCCCATGTAGTCTTGTTTTTAAGTACTGTGCACGTATCTAAGCATACTGCCATAAGACTGCTATTTTCTTGTGAAATTTAACACTGTGAAGGTGATAGCAGTCTCCTAATCTCTGTTCTCGAGACTGCTTTGTTAAAATTGCATATTTAGTCGCAGGAGTGGATTTGGCTCTTGGCAGGTGGCTTTCAAGAGAAGAAGAAACCTGCCGTGATTGCTTAAACATTTGGTGAATGCAAAAAAAATTAAATGATTTGTCAGCAAGCATTTGATTTAATGTACAGATTGCTAGTCCATGGTATAATGTAGTATAAGCAAATTGGCTATATTTGAGGTTCTCTGAATTGAAACACGGAAAAGAACACGTCTGTCATTTTTGAAAAGCAATAACAGTTTTAACCATTTTATACTGCTTTGTTTACATGTATTTTCTTTTAGGTTCACATGGTTGGCATTGACATCTTCTCTGGTAAAAAGTATGAAGATATCTGCCCATCCACCCACAACATGGATGTCCCAAACATCAAGAGAAATGACTATCAGGTGAGCTAAATGTGTTTTACTTTTAGTCTGACTGTCGGTTATCTTGGAACTTTTTTAATATAAATATTTATTTCTTGAATACAAGACAACTGCTTTTACTGTAATTGTAAATATTGACTTTAGCAAAGATCCATTAATGTCAAATGGTGGCTTCCCTCGTTGCTGTGTTTTTCCACCCAGTGGTGTAGAGGCATAATGTTCATTTGATAGAGTATGAGCCATTTTAATGTTAACATTAACTTGGATACAGTGTGCATCAAGGTGCATTGGTCGGCTTTGTGGCAATATTTGGATTTGCCATGACTCCCTGCCTCCGGCAATCCAACAGCGCCAAAGTGTGTGTGAATCCATTTCACTTTTTAGTGACAATAAAATGGACTCTTTGTACAGCTCAAAACAGAGTTGATGAATAAGGGTCATGCCAAGGGGCTAAATGTCATTTGCCAGAAATACATATTCAATTGGTATTGACTGTTTTTGGACTAACAATAAAATTCATTGTAGCGTTGAGCTGATTTTCATTTACTTTCATGAAACCAATATACTACTAGCAGAACTGCTTGGTATAGATGTTTCATCCAGTCATGACTTGGAAGCTATACCCTGTCACTCAAACCCTTCTCTGAAAGATCAGCTGATGTCACCTTTGCAGAAGTGTGTTCTGTTCTACACATTACATCTGTAGCTTTGAATTGGTTATGCATTCTCAAGTTACTTAGACTTTCTGATAATGCATGTCAGTTTGTTTATATACCAGATTTGGATATGAAGTCAAAGCTTTTGGAAGCTTTGTAGGAATAGGAAATTAAATGGGAACCCTCAGATGTTCCTTTTATTTAAAGAAGACAAGACTTTTTAGTGGCAGGGGTATGCATAGCTGCTTAACAATTGGAATAATTGTGCTAAATCTTTTGATGCCTGATTTGTCTGTATGCGAGACTGCTGGAAAAACCTGTTTTTAATGTCCCTCTTCACAGCTGATTGGCATTACAGATGGCTTCCTTTCCCTGCTGACGGATAACGGTGATGTCCGTGAAGATCTCAGACTGCCAGACAGTGATCTGGGCAAAGAAATTGAATCTAAATATGAGGCCGGTGAAGAGATACTGGTAAGCAGGAGTGTCTACTGTAACAGTGGTCCAGTGCAGAAGTAATTATTTGGCTGTTGGCCACGTTAAATAATTGTATACATGTGCAAAGAATAGGTTACTGAGTGAGGGTGCTGCCTTAAGGATGCCATATTAAGAATTGTACACCTTGATTGAGTGAGGGCAACACATTTCTGTGGCTAGTTTCAAAGACTACAGTTTACACTAATTGACTGCCCAGTCCAGTATTGGGGCTAATTGAAGTCTGGAACCAGAAGTTGGCTTTAAAGTAACTTCAGCCGCAGTTTAAGCACAGTAATTTTTCTAAAACTTGTAACCAGTTTTTATTGCTTATTAAATGGGTTGTGCTAATTATAGTCAAGGCTAATTATATATCCAAGGTCAGAGTTGACCATGTAGTGGAGAGAACAGCTTAACCCGTTAAAACTTTGGCAAACACATGTGGGCTCTCTGTTTTAAGATTTGTAGAGAACCACTTATCCAAACTGTTTTGAACAGCCCAAGTTGAATTTCAGATTTTGCAGGTATTGTATAATCTATCTGTTTCTTTGATACAGTGCCTGTAATTTTGTGTTTAAAGGTGTGGTGGGAACCTTTACTCCTGCTTTATTAATGTGGTTTGTGTTTATAGCTTTTAGTGCACAAGTTGCTCCTTTTTGTGAATCTGGCACAAGTAAACCATGCATTTGCTGACGCTAGTGTACAGGTTTAAAGAATTCTGCTTTTTTGCATGTGTTAAGCTGAATATCTTGGTAACAGTTTTATTTTGGGTTTTTTTTTTTTTTTTGGACATTGCACAGGTGTATTGAGAGCTAGCCAGTAAAGTGTTTTATAACCACATCATTATATAAGCTATTTGACAGTTTTACAATATTTGTATTGCATCCTGCAGATTATTATAAATGAGCTGTGACCAACTTTAAAAACACTTATGCAAATGGTTATTTAGTACTGTGCTCCCTTTATTTTACCATGTGCTTTATTTGCCAATTTAGTTAATTCATTGTGTAGCTGCATTGACTGAACCGTAAGATTTTTTTTTTTTTTTCCCAAAATAAGGGCTCTTTCATCAAGTGTTTAACTTGATGTTTTTTTGTGCAAGTTATACTGTGAAATAAAGTGGTATTGATGGATAAACATGCCCTCAAAAGCTGTTTGCAGGGGGGGCTCCCGGGTAGTGCATCCAGTGACCCCTGTAGTTTGGCCGGGTGCCGGCAGATATGCCTGTAAGCTGCCCAGAGCTGCATTGCCCTCTGACGCTGTAGCTCTGAGGTGGTTGCATGGTGAGTCTGCAGTGTGAAAAGAAGTGGTCGGCTGACGGCACACGCTCCTGAGTCAACACAGGGGTGGTAGCGGTGAGCTGAGCATAAAAATAATTGGATATTCTAAATTGGGAGAAAATAATTGGTGACTACTAAAAGAAAAAAAAAAGCTGATTGCAGTTGATATTTGTACTTGGTTTACAAGAAAATAACATTTGTGTATCTGCTTCAGTTTAATAATGCACCTTTAACCATTCTATAAACTTAACTGAACTTGTGAAATTTGCCATTCCGTACATTACTTAGCTGTCCCTTTGTACCAGTTATCAACAGGTTTCACTGTTCTAAGTTACTTACAAAATTTGGAGCACTTCTTTAGCAATGTAGTATTTTGTAGCTTGCTTTGTTAGTTGATCCCTAGGTTAGTCAGGAAGTACATGTTTGAAGTGTAACAATTATTTACATTTTGTGTATAGATTTAAAATGTTAATGTGGCAACCCTAATATGCAATTGCTCAAAGTATGAGATATTGTAGTAATTGTGGGCTAATGTTCATAAATCTCACTTCATTTTATTCCCTTCAGGTTTCTGTGCTGTCAGCCATGGGTGAGGAAGCTGCAGTTGCCATCAAGGCTATGACCAAGTAAATAGGAAGAGAGACTGGCTGCTCAGGCTGAGACCTACCACAAATTAATTTTGGTTCTAATTGTCACCAAAGCTATGGCCTTCACAAACAACCTCAATTGTTTCTCGATTTGTTTTTCTTTTTCCAAAACACTGCTGGACTTTTAGAACTGTCTTGTAGGCTGATTGGTGTTTTGCCAAATCACTGAGGTTTTTTAATTGTGTGATTTCTTTTTTTTTTTTTGTCTTTCAAGATGTCAGTCTTACCACTTACATTCCAAAATGTTTAAAAGAAAAACAGGATCCAATTTTGTGACCCCAGCTTCATTAATGTTATATTCTCAGGAGAATCTTGCATTTTGACTTCTACAAAAATGTAATGTAGCTTTTATTTTAAAAACTGACAGGTGCCCAGGGTCAGCAGCATTTTTTTTCAATGGAGGTTATACTGTTGTCAAGATATTGAATGTTGGTAGCCCCTGCTTATTGTGCATAACTGAATGCTACTGAAGACCAATCTATGGATCTCCAGATGGCACTTAAAGTAGGCCCGGGTATTACTAAAATTCTCACATCCCAGAAACAAACTTCAGTGATTTTTCTAAATGCCAGTCTGCCTTAATTCAAACCTGCAGCCAAGTGAAACCTGGTGGCCCTGTGCAATTACCTCTGTACTAGACACCAACTTGTTGGCTGTCATTGGCAACCATAATAAGTGTCAAAGCCTGTACATGTCTCAACTAAGTAGGCATTCAGAATGTTGTTCTGACGCCTAATGGCTTACGTAAAAGAGGGACTCAAACTGGAGGAAGGGTGTTAACATTGCAAAACCTTTACACTTGAGGCCTTTGTCACCAGACTGGAGAAAAAAATAAATAAAAAATAGAAAAAAATGCAGTTCAGTTGCTTATTTCTTTTATTGTATTTGTCATGCGGTGATATTAAAATAAGTGAAGAACTTCCCCTGCAGCTTGTCTGAAGTTGTTTTTTCTTGTCTGGCAAGAGCTTGCTGGTGTCCCTCTGCTTGTTTTGCATGCACTAACAGGACATTAACTTGAATGTTTGGCTAAAGTGGAAAACCCAGGTACCTACTGGAATTTCTGGGACTGAACCAGGTCGGCATTTCACTTTGGTAGCTAAAGAGGTGTCGGAGTAGAATCACTTTACATTATAAAGCTCTCTATTATTTCAAGTGTATTGTTGAGGCAATAGAAGAAAGTGTTCCTCTAGACTTAGCTGGCCAACTTTTTCCATTGTATTTTGAGTTTTTTAAAGTTCAGATTATCAAATGTGCCTAAACTGGATGGTCCAGTAAAACTTATTACCCTCAATGAATTTACATTGACACATTTTGTTTAGTGTAAACTATAGGGAAACTGATATGTTTAGGGTAATGACTTTACTGGTACGTTAGAGTATTTTATGCTATAACTGACAAAGGCCTCTTAAGGATAGTTTCACAGACTGACTAGCTATAATCTTGGACTATCATACCAAAGGTACCATGCCTAGGAAGTCAAAGATTAGTGCTAACCTCTGAAACCAGTTGTTAATGTCCTAAAAGTAATAAAAAGGATTCGTTTGAAATTTGACAGATTTTTTATACACTGTATTAGAACAGCATTCTCTACATTGGAACAAGGTTCACTGTTTTTCTTGCAATCTGCAAATTTGGCAGTGTTTTTCAGATTTGGTTTAGCATGTAATGAGATGATTCCTTTTCTCCACTGTAAGGGTATGCTTTGCAAATGGGCTTTGGGGATGGGCTTGTTCTGCCTGTGTTAACAAACTGATCTGACAGATTGGTTAAATTAAATATTTAACTACAATTTCTAATGGCCTACATAAAGTTGTGTGTGTGCCTCCAGCATGCCATCCACCAACTGGTGGTGCGAGTATCCAAAATTGAGTGTCTATATGGAATTAACAAATATATTTTGAAAACTCTAAACTAGATGCTGAGGCAATACAGTTCTTTACTCTCTTGTGGTATAGTTATTGTACTTAGATAACAACTGATTATTTTGAGTTACTGTATGTATTAAAAAAAAAAAAAAAAAAAAAAAACTGGGAGGGGGGCATTCATGAACCTGACACGTGTTCCATTTACTTGCATTATGTCTAGAACCACTCCATTTGTTAAAACACCCCAAGGGGTGGAATAAAGTGAAAACTTGATCAAAACAAATAAATGTTTCTATTTAGCTAGTATTTTTGTATTGGCAATCTTATTTGGTAATTCAGTTATTTGGGGTGCAGGGGCTATTTAAGTTAGGAGTCAAATGAATGTTCATGTATTTCACCAGTTTTTGCAAAAAAAAAACCCCAAAAAACAATAGTACTGTAATAAACTTACATTTCTTTTTAGGACGTTTGTCATTCTGGTGGAAAATTGTGACAAGTTTATCTTATGTATTGTAAAAAAAAAAAAACTTTTTTGTGTGACTTGGCTCCTGGAGCTCATGAATCACTAGACTGGAGTGGTTGTACTTTACTTTCTGTATAACTATCAACATCCCTGGATGATAGATAAATGCACAAGCCTGATTAGGGGTTTAATGTCAATTTTGCAGAATAGTGAAAATCACACATGAAACTTTGTTAGATTTGTGTATTCATATAGTAGACCTGGGTCATTTTTAAATATTAGTCAAAGGTAGCTGAGTATATAAGGACCCTTCATTTTACAAATAAAACTATTTGGCACTATAAATGTGAGCCAGAAATAAATTATTCTGAAAATACCCATAATGAGGCATAGTTGTAGCGTTGATTAGTGCATGTTTGTACAGTCTCGTAAATGAACAGTGGTTATGTAACATTTGGGAACACTTCAGTCACTAGCCTATTATGTAGGGTGTAATTGACACAGGATACTTTGGTGTTATATGTTGTTGCAATACAAAACTAGTATGTGAAGCACCTTAAAATAGTGCTTATCCAATAAAGCTGGAATTATTGCTAATTAAGTTGACTTACTTTAGAAATGTTTGGTATGAGTCATTTATGGACTGAGGGCTGTCTAAAACCATGTCACTCATTTTCTTGTTTCAGGTTTAGCAGTATTTTTTTTTTACACGTGTATGCATTTCACACTTTATATACATAGAGAATGTCTTATCCAATAGTTAAGACACTTTCTTTAGTATTAACCTTGGTAGGTATGTATGTTGCTGATCGTGAATATTCCCTAATGTTTTTTACAGTTGATTACAGTAGTCTACTTTTTTGGTATGATGGTTCTTCGGCCATGGCAGGGGTGTATCCTACTAATAATTTGCGTGTGTGTTCTAAAACAGTTCTGGTAAAAAATTCTAAATGCATCTATTCCAAGTAACACATCTAAGATACTGATCCAGTATTCTGCATAAGAGTGCTTATATAACTTGTCCGTACACTAATATTTTTTCTGAACACATTATTGATGTATTTAAGTGGTTTCCAGTTCACTGGAATCTCAAAGATTTGTTAACCTTTTAGTCTTATGTGGTTGCAAGTAAATGTGCTGGAGCAATAAAGGTTTAGTGTATAAAGCAACAATGCAGGTATGCACATTTTTTTGCTACAATAATACAACACCGTGGAGTTAAAATAAACTTGGTGTTTTGCTGTGGTATACATCCATGTTTAATAATTTTACATATAGTGCACGTTAAATACATTATAAAATGAATTATCTAACTTCAATTTGTGATACAAGTGACTCCTCTTTCACATAATGCTGATGGACTCTTAAGATACTTAACATTAGAACATCTTAAATTGGAAATTATTTTATAGTTAATTATAGATAATTCCAGGAGACTAACCTTCAGGAAACAATGTGGGCAATATCTTGTGCTATGTATCCTTTACTGCAACTACAATGTGAATTTAAAGACCACATGTGGCGGCATGTCTTTAAAGGAAGTAACAATTGAAGAGGATTGGGACATCTGAATGATGTCCATCTATAAGCACAATAAACACACCTAATACAGGCATTGAGCAAGCTGTATCTACCTCAAGTTGTACAGAATGTGTATGAATAAGCCTGGAAATCTGTGTTGTAACTAGTAAAGGTCCCAGTGTGTATGACGTTTACATCTTTTCCAGTCACCCTGCTTCTCGTTTCAAGTGGTGGTCAGCTTTTAACTGTATGGATTATAGTCTGAAAAAACAACTTGGTGGAAAGAAGTGCAGTTAAATACTTTTATCTGCATCTCACATATTCAAACTATTAAAACGTGTTAATTAATGGCAACTAGAATGATTCAGTAAAATATGAAAAAATATTACCAGCAGTGTTTTTGTTCCTAACAATGAGGCAGTCAATAAAATACCTTGAATACCTACATGCTTAAAACAAACCTTTCTTGTGGAAATACATTGAATGTGTGTTTGTATACAGTACTGTAATCATTTTCATAATTTCTGTTAGAGGCTTCTTGTGCTAACCAAAGTCTACTTACGGGAATTGTGTTATAAAAAGTACTAAATGGTTCTGCTGGCAAATTTCTTCTTAGTAAGCTTGTTTCTACTAAACTAGCACTCCAGGCTAAATGCAGCCTCAAGGTTTTGTTGCTGTTTGAGACACTATTCTTGCCAGCTTTTGCTTTATGTGCTGACATCCAAGCCTAGGTTTTTTAGATGATAAATGTGCAGTCAGATTTGTTCACAGTCAGCTTTGCCCTGTTTTTTTCTTTCCCTCGCTGGGGATGTATGTTCCTCATGATGCGGAGGTAGTATATCCAATATTAGAGCTTTATATATCCAGGGAGCCTCTTGTCCAATTGAGGCTGTGTGTCCATCAGTCTGTAACAGTCTCACACTTGTGTTACGGATATCTAGAGAACTACTTATCCAATTATGATGAAACTTACTAAGGCTATCCAAGGTCACTCTACCTTGCATCATACATTTTTACATGTATAGATAGTGGATATAGATTTACTACTACTATGCTCTCAGTCTCTGCTTTTAGTATGAAAGTTCTACTGTTATGGTATTATGAGGCAAATGGGATCCATTACAATACCACCTTATAACAAAGTGTCGCCTTAGAGATGTGGAGCACTGTACCAAGTTTATTAAGTAGCATGTTACTGTACTTTAAAATAATACTGCTTTTATTAATAGAGGTTGTTGGAAGTTAATTTATTTGTTTGTGAGCAGAATATAGGAGTTAGAAACAGTTTCCCTCCATTTTATCTGAATTTATAAAACAAACACCAATTTATCTGCAAGTACTATGATTTAGATGGTGGTTCTTCGCTTTATATATATATATATATATATATATATATATATATATATATATATATATATATATACATATATATATATATATATATATATATATATATATATATATATATATATATATATATATATATATATATATATATATATAGGACTCAAATGGCTGGTTTCACAGACTCCAATTAGCACTAATCTTGGACTACCTTAGCTAAGGTAACATTAGGTAGGATTAACGCTAATCGGGGTCTGTGAAACTAGCCCATAGAGAGATGGTTTTAAATCCTGCATATAAAAGCATTTTGCACATCCATTGTGTTACTTCATATGGTCACATAAATGCAGTGTATTTTAGTGCCTCATACAGATTTAAAAATACTTCAGTGTTTCCTATAAATGCTAACTTGATGCTTTTTATTGCAACACTGCACGATTCTCTTTCTAGTTAAGAGTTAAGAAAATGAATTAGAATGTTTTCTTAACCATGAAAAGGGAGTAGTGAAAAGGACAGCTAATTAAGGCTAAGAAATTTTATTTTAAAGCCATGATTCAAACCTTTAAACCCTTGCTTGAGATCTGATTTATTAGAGCAAACATGGAACAATAGCCTGGCCCTCCCACATATCTGTCAAGGGAAGTGTTTATTCTGAACATTACAAAGCAAACAACCTATTGAGGGGAAACACTCAATTAGCTTTCATAATGAATGTTAACAATAAGAGCATGTGTCAAAAAGAAGACCCAGTGGCTTTTACTTATGTGGGTTGTAATGTCACATTGCCCTGAGGATGTTATGTGTAATAAGTAGGGATGCTAACAATAATAAAACCTGCAATTAAAATTAAAAGCTGATAACCACAGTATATCTAACCAGGTGATCTTAATTATCTATGAATACAAAGTGTATTTATTGAGAAACTTGCACATTTTTTTTCAACAGGAAAGCCTGGTATCTTAACTTCTGTCCAGTGGAAGCAGTAAATTGGACACGTATGCTTATGTAAATGTAAAGCTACTTCACTAGTGCTAATTTATGTTACCAAACAAACTGCTTTTTTTTGGTTATTTGTAAAGAAATTAATTATCCAACAAGTTAGAAAATCTGACTCCAATCTCCAATATTCTGCATCAATCAGATTAGCATCCCTGCTAATAAGTAAGACTTGTCATAAAACAGGATCAGTACTGTAGTAGTTAAATGTAGTTTTTGTTGCCAGTATGCATACTATGTTGTTTGTTTATGTATGAGAAGGTAGGAAATGGTAATTTAAAAATAGAGTAATAAATACATACAATAGCTTGCCAGGTGAAGCAGTAGCGTGCAAAACACTAGAAACATTAGAAAAAAACAAAACCATGGCATTTCCTTAGCAGGGGTATGAAGGGACGAGCCTCTATAGTTCTCAAACTTTTTCTTAATGTCGTGTTACTGAAAGACGTCCTCATGGAGTGCTACCCTGTGATTTCCCAGGTTAGCAATCTGTGAAAACACCCGATGAAATCTGTTGCCCATCCTTAGGCTCCTGTTCAGAAAGCAAACGCATATTAAGAGCTTCGCTGGGAACAATCTGCTGCCATTTCTGTCACACCCTAAAAGGAAGGCAAACTGAACTGAACTGGGGGAGTTTCTGTGTACCGGTCAACATTGACTCCTCATTCCGCTCATTAGATTCTAACCAAAACTGGCAAAAGGCCCAGAATGTGCAATGACTGAGAAGGGATTTATGTGCAGCAATAAGTTGGCAGGCAATTTAACTGGTCATTGTACCCTTAAAAAAAAAAAAAACATGTTCACTCCATCTTTTTAGTGCCTACTGCAATTTTTTTCCCTGCAGGGTTACACTATAAATGACTTAATTAAAGGGCGGCTTAACACGAGCAGAACATGTCAGAGTTCTCGTAACTAATGTGTTTTTCTTGTTGGTTAGATTCACTTTGTATTATTTCCTGATTTAGATCTTCCTGGTGACTTTTTTGGTTTAAAACAAATGATTACAGCACCCCAGAGCCTTATTAAAGCTCTCAGAAGCATGTCTAAAGAACATCAATATATCAAAAATAACAGTGTGTATCTGTGATCTTTTTCCCAGGTATTTGTATGTAGTATTTCTAACATCCACTAGGAGCACAGTGTTGCAGGGGGGGGCAGTTTAATGGGTTACACTCAAGTTGTGCCTGATGTACTTGCATCCAGTTTCAAAGACCCTGATTATCATGAATGTTAGATCACCTACCATAAGTTCAAGGAGAGGTAATTCAGGATTAGTGCCAATCAGGGTCTGTGAAACCAGCCGTTAAAGTTTAGACATGTTTCTTCTGAGGGCTATAGTGGTGCCATAAACTTCAAAGTTTTAAAAAGTCACCAGGATATGCTGACTCAATCAGAAAATGATACATAGTGAATATTTTAGTTGAGGTCTAATATTCCATTCCATAACCATACCAAGTTGACCTATAATTCTGTTATTATGATTCAGCCAATTCCTTCATCAGTGAGATGTCTAAGTTAAGGCTAATAAGGCTGTGTGAGGAAGGATTCTTTTGGGTTGATGTAAATGCACTGGGGGATGAAGATGTTCAATGTGTGTTGCATGATCATCAGAGCTCAATGGAAGTTTTTCAGAACGGGCTTGAATTCTTACTTCATAAATGAGCTACTTTATTTCATTTTTTTGTTACTACCTTAATGTACTAGAGCCTTACTAATTGTTTCTTGGTCCTTCCACTTCAGTGATAACCCAGTTCATCATGGCCACAGACGCATATCTAAATAGTTCTTCCCACATTATTATATCATGAGAAATATCACAGCAAAGCTAAACTTGGCATGGGAAATTTTCAACCTGTTTCATCATACAACATTACAGTAGCAATTCTTACTACTACGATATAACTGCAATAATCAGGAGCTGGCTGATTGTGCTAGTGTAGTACTATATTCACAAATGTATTTCATTCAGCTTTTATGATCAGCAATATTCACGATCTTTATCTGCTCTCCCACATGATTGTTTCCTGTTTCAGCTTTTTGGATGTGTTAGCTTCTTTTTTATTTGGTTGTGGTTTTTTTGTTTGTTTGTTTGTTTGTTTTTTAGACCTGTGGTGTGCACGATTGTTTTATTTAACATTAAGGGGTAGAGCATAGGAAGAAGATGCAGTGTATCCTGAAAAAGTTACATACCCTGTCAAGCCAAGCAGGGTTTGGAAATCTGGGATATATAATACAATACAGTCAGTGGTTGTTGGGAGTAATGCCGCAATTAAAATATCGTTGTAAACGAGGAACTGTAATAATGGAAGAGAGGCAGTAGTCTTCATTTTTTAATCTATAGTGCTGTCGAGGTGTTTGAAAAATCTGCATAATACTAGAAGATCCTATGCAATAATTAGGGGAACACTGAGAATGTTGCTAATCCTAACAAGAAGCAAGAAAATCTCATTGGTTACACTCCTTTAACCACCAATATATAAAAACATTGTTCAGAATACACAGTAGTTCCTTTTGGAGACGTTTTAGTGCAACTTATGCAATGTGTTTGTATGATACTATACTTATGTGTGCTTATCTTTTACTATCATAATAATGTTAAAATTATACTAGCAACCCCAAAGCATGACCAGAGGAGTATAGTACTTTCAAATTACCCCAATAACATAGCGTAACAATAGCAATATATAAGAACACTGATAAGTAAAGCTATTCATTGAATGCAGAATAGCTAAATTGATACAACAGTGGTTAAGTGATGCAGTTCACAAGGTTACAGAATGTAACCAGTCCATGGTGCAAGAGTGTTGTCTTGTTTCACATTTTGGAGGACAGGACTGCTCTGCTTCTCTTTGCAATCCTCTTGACCGTTGTAAATAATCAAATTTCAACATCATCACAAATTTTAAAAATTGTGTATTTATTTATATAAATAACAAATATGTTTTAAAATGTGTCACTCGCACGTCTCACTTTGAAGGTTTATAAACCTAGAGAACTGCTTACCTTATTGTGAAGGTACAGACATTCTTTAGCACCATTTATTAAGTGAGAGTCTGATAAATATTTGGTTAGGACATTCTATACTGAGCATTGAGTGTAACAGGATCTGGGGGTATATGTATGTATGTATGTATGTATGTGTTTGTCTGTACAGTATGCTTCTGTCACTTGTTATTTGCTCCAGCTAAACCTTCCTGAGTTTCCTCTCTGGCAAGCTCCAATCAGTTTCCAGGCGTACGTAATGTGGTCTGATGCATTGTTGGGCTTCCATTCAGAGCACGCATGCAACATAACTGTGAGCCCCCAAGGCACCTGATATCTTTTGATACAGTCCAGCATTAGACAACACAGCAGCGACCTGATAGCTGCTGTCAGGGATTATTTACACTGCTTGGATATTCACAATAGGGAGTTCCTACCCCATACTCTGCCTGTGTGTGTGATGTCATCTCCAGAGAAGATGGCAAGGTTACAGTACACTAGTGTGCACTCTAGTAGGTTAGGAGACCTCTACCAAAGTGGGAAGTAGTGCTTGAAATGCTAAAACTATTTTTAAATCTTGAAGCCACTCTCAACCAATCAAAATGCCAGATTTCAGAATATTCCATGCACTTTATTTTGCCCTAAGCGTTGTCTCGTGCATTGTTGAAAATTGTATTCGTGGAGAACGGCATTAATGTAATTATTATTTTGTTTTATTTAAAGCATGATTTCTAATAAGGAAATCTATACAGTTGAACATGTCTCTTAGGATATAAGAGTCTAATTATTTTTTCTCCATACAAGAGTGTTTAAGATAGGTGGCTGCTTATGCCTCAGATGTTATTTTCATTTTATAAAAGTAGGTTAGAGAAAGTTCTCAGGTTGTGTTCCTTACTTTTAGGTACAGTTGTCTGCTTCCCCTAACTGACACATTTTTATAATATTGGTTTCTTTAAAAACTGCATGCAAGAATTAACTAGTGACCGTAAGTATACGACAGGTACAGTTTATGGAAGTGTTTATTTTAGCTTGTTAATTCAGATTTATAGTGCTGAAACCAAAGCCCTTTTGTCCCAACAAGACTCCCCGTTGTCCTTGCCGTCTTTTCAAACTCTCAAGTCCCTTAAACGGTATACTTTACTGCTATATCGAAAGAGCCAACATTATTTTCATTAAAAATGCAAGCTTGTTGTGCATTAGAATATTTCTTTGTTTAAAAAAAAAAAAAAAAAAAAAAAAACATTAAAATATGATTTTGTGTAATGGGTGAATGCTCTCCTAATTTTCTGGAAAATGTTGAAAAGTAAAACAATATACAGTATAATCAATTGACTCCATCCATTTGGAGCAACCGCAGTTTTCAGTTCAGCCTAGATGGAAATGGACAGGCAAGTGGGTTGCAGTTAGTGGTCCTACACAGCAGCCAAGCAGACAGGAGCATCAAGGGTAATGTGTTTTTCCAATAAGCAAACCAAGCTGCTTGACTTGACTTGGAGGGTGGTGTTAGTGTACAGTGTTTTCTTTAAGATTGTTTAAGGTTTCAGTATTCAGTGGCACTCGCCAAAATGTTTGTGAAGGTAGGCAGATAGACAGACAGTCAGTTGCCCAAACCTGGCATGGAGCTATAGAGTATGTCAAAATGATTTTATTCAGAAATATTTTGTTGGTGTTTTATTACTGAAATCACAAAATGTCCATTGTGTGTTAATAGTGCAGTTTTTCCTGTTAGTGCCTCTCTAACACTAATGTATAACTGTAAGTTCATTACGTGTTCATAAAGCATACAGTACCAGTTTTACTTTCCCAAAGCACAGTGCAAATTGACCCTTTCTGTTTAATTGCCTCACGATGTACATATGAAATGTTTTGGTAAGATTTTAATATTACAAATCTATATAAACAATTTTGGCCTTGGTGTTTTTTTATTTCACAAACAAATTGCAAATACTGTACAGCGGTAACGCTGACGAATATGGACCGCTTTGTTCTGATTTAGCATAGAGGCACAGTTGTTGTGGTACTTGTCCTGAAAATGCTACATGCAGTGAGACGTTAGATAACTGTTAGATTTAGCTTGTTTTTCTGTGGGAGCTATTATGAAACCACCCTATACGGGTTGTCTTTATAATGTTGGCTAGCACATCACAGCCACATAAGTAAATATTGTCATCCCACATACCTTGAAGCTGGATTATTCCATGGATTATGGCTAGTACACATGGTATACCACACAGGTAATAGTAGCGATATCAAAGGTTACAAAACTATTGCAGCATGGTGCGCAGGCAGGCGTATCACACATGGCGAGGCAATCTACATGGAGACAGACGGCTGGCGCGAACCCGGGACCTCTCGCACTAAAGTATAGAGCCGATACCGCTGTACAAAAGAGTTGGATCCTTTGCAAAGAACGTATGTCGGGCTTATGTCACCTACCAGCCCTATTGCTGCCTCCCCCTGTGCACGTGCACGCTACACTATATATATATATATATATATATATATATATATATATATATATATATATATATATATATATATATATATATATACATATATATACACACACACACACACATACACACACACACACATATACATATGTAATGTGTGTGTAAACTGTTTTAATCCACATAATTGGTCGATTAATTCTACATTATTTTAAAATCATGTTTTTAGATTTTGCAGAGTTGAGCCTGGTTATTTTATTAATTAATGGTGAGGGTAGGTGAGAGGGGTAAACTGTATTCACAGTGGTTATATTGAGACCACTTGATGAATTTTTACTGTGTAGACTATCACCTTTTTTTTTTTTTTTTTTTTTTTTTTTTTTTTTTTTTTACAGTGGATTCGAAGTTTAAGTGTACTGTACTTCAATGTGATCTAAAGCTTTCAACAGCTTGTACTTTTGAGGCACTGCAGTAATAACAGAACATTCCGGTCTCCTCCCAAGCATTTGTATACTTGCACTTCAAATTTAAAATGTAACACATGCATGCCGCCGAGAGCTCTTTATTCACACTACATAATAGTATTATCTCAAATGATACTGGTTTTGAAAAGTGTCATTTTGAAACGAAACAGAAGAAAGTTTAAGAATAACAAGTCTTCCGTACTTCGTTTCTCTCTAGTTTACATTGAATTTGTTTACTCTTAACACATGTTCTTCTTCCGCTTAGATAATGGCCACCAAGTTTCTGTCAAAACGTATTGTCGCCACCTACTGTTCAGATTTCGCTATTAAACTTAAATATTTGTATATCTTCCGGCTCTTCTAACATATTTTCCAGTACATCCAATAATATTTGTTTCCTTTTTACTTGCATCACCTATACCATTTAGAAAAAAAAAAAAAGAAATATTAAAAGCCCTAATTTCTTTTCACATATCTTCTCTCAACTCCCTATATCTAACACATTCAACCATCAGATGTTAGTTTCCTTTGCACTACATCCCAAACATAACCATTCTCATGCGCTCCAATTCAATTTATGTGTTCTTTCAATGTTGAATGCCATACAAAAACCCTTACTAATGCTACCTGCTGCTTTCTGTTCCACCCATAGCATGCAACAAGTTTTGCAATCTACTCTTTTGTAAGACATCCCTGCTCCACCCTCATGACGTCACGCCAACCACAAAGCCCCGGCACATGTGACCTCACTTCCTTTTTAGGCTCTCTAACTCAATATGGCGCCGGTGAGTATCGGTTTGTTTAAACAATTTAAAATTCTTACAGTTTTAATATTAAGTAAACGTGTTGTCACACCAACCTTCCAACATATAACAGTGTATTAACGTATATAGAGTATAAAGAAAGTTATTTAAGAATGCAAAATTTGGTTAAAGATAAACTGAGCTGGTAAAATTATACTTTACACGTGTACTAGGACAGATACTAGGGACTCTCGGTCAGAGCAGCTGACATTTTTGATTGCCTTTCTGTTGAAACCGATGTGTGTCTATGTGTTGGGTATTTCTTTATCGAGTCACAGTCGCATTGTAGGCAGGTAGTCACAATTAATGTTTCACACGAAAAACATATCCTTTAGAGTAAATATTATATACAATACACAAGTCATTTGATATATTTAACACATTGTTTCATGTCCATAGTTGTGGACCCATTGCAAAGGCGTTCTCATAATTTATTTGATTTATTTTTTACTGAAAATAAAATTGGCGTGGGAAGTTGCCTATTAAAAGTAAATTTGCTTTCTAACTGGTAGTGTGGTTTGCATTTCAACAGAAACGACCAACCGTTGTCAGGAAAGACAAAAAAAAGAGTACATGGAAGTTTTCTCTTGACCTCACTCACCCTGTGGAAGATGGCATCCTTGACTCTGGAAACTTTGTAAGTTAAATTGTGTGACAGAAATTGACCATACACGTGTACCATAGGGGAATCAGCCCTTGTGCTGTATTTCAGTAGTTGTCTTAGTTTATGCCGTCTATTGTCAGAAAACATTTGAAGCTTTGTGACAAAACGAATTGTGACGTGAGGGTTGGTTCACACTGTTGTGTGCGTACCTAAATATAAGCAGTATTTTTAAAGCTATGGAATACAGAATAGTTTAAAAGATTGCTAAGGTCAGGAATGGTTTGTTTGCTTTCCAGTTGCAGAAGTGCATCTCTAACTGTCCTTCGTGACTAGGGTTCTCTTCCCTAGTTCAATAGCCTAGGGCCCCAATTCCCTAGTGTTCTGTGATCTGTTCTATTTAAATAGGAGACGTTTCTTAAGGAGAAGGTCAAGGTAAATGGCAAGACTGGAAACCTGGGCAGTGTAGTTCAGATTGCCCGTCTGAAGAACAAGATCAACGTCACATCGGAAAAGCAGTTCTCCAAGAGGTAAGATTAGGAATGGAAGTAATATAACAGTGCCAACCCTATTAAACGTGACTGATGTAAAATCTGGCTGATTCCTTTTAATTTGTCAGTTTCAACCTTACCTTCCACATTATGGACATCTTGTACAGTGACTGTTTTGTCCTCAGATGTTGAGTGCGTAGCTTTTTATGAGGAAAAAATCTTGATGATGGGCACATCTATTGCAGTTGTGGTGGTACAACACTGGTTGTGTGCATTTTAATAGCAAGAAGTCTTGAAAGTTAAACCTTTGTGTTAAATTTGCCAAAGAGCACAAAAACAATACGTCACTAGTTATGGCTTTAAATTATATATAATTGGTGAATAAGCTGTATCTAATATGTTTCAGGTACCTAAAGTACCTCACCAAAAAGTACCTTAAGAAGAACAACCTGCGAGACTGGCTGCGAGTGGTGTCTTCAGACAAGGAGAGTTACGAGCTGCGCTACTTCCAGATCAGCCAGGATGACGAGGAATCTGAGACTGAAGAGTGAAGTGCTAACAGCCGCTAAGCCTATATAAATGTGTAATAAGTGACTGCACCATTTATATTTGTACAGTTCAATTAATTTATTGAATAAAGGTTTGTGCACTATATACAACTTCTCTATCTTTTATTATCCCCTCCAGACCTCAGAGTGCATAGTTCAAACCCAAATAAGCAGACAAACCAATCGAACCGCTTGCAGATAATAGCCTGTTAAGGTGGAAGTGGGTATGGACATGTTAGCACAAGCATGCAGTGGTAACCAATTCATGAGTTATGGCTTGTGATTGGTAAGGTGAAGCTGTACCTTGGCAACAGTCACCTGAATTTCATGAAATTTTGCCCATGTATTCGTTACAAATATAGAGGTGTAACCCTAAGACACTGGCCAGTATTGTAAATTTACAAAATACATGCTGAATAGGGTGTGTTAAACGCTTGCATTCTCGTACACCATCCTGTGAAAAGAACTATAATTCACAAAATCCTTCATTAGCCCTTAAGGTTTTAAAATTATGCCATTTATGTACTGGTGTTTACATTTATGTGACTAGCATGGTACTTGGTTTGTACCCAATATAATTCCATCTAAATTATGTAAACTTTCCACATCAAAGGGTGAACATCTCCGCTGAAAAGTCCTGTCTTTTGATTGAAGGTCTAGTGCACGGTTTTATAAACTTAAAACAAGCTTGCAAAAACAGATGTATCATAGGTGTAATTATGTAATTATATAATATTTTTGAGTCAAAATCGATGTTAAGTTTAGCTAACATTTGGGACTTTCATTGTTACTATATTGAATTATTGAAATATATATATATAATATATATATATATATATATATATATATATATATATATATATATATATATATATATACACATACACACACAGCAAGTGTGTACACATATATATATATATATATATATATATATATATATATAATATATATATATATATATCTATATATAGACTTGATATGATGACTTGAATCATAGTATAATCGATCTATTTACCTGAGATGCTATTTTTGAGTAAGTGGCAAACTGGTTTTAAGAAAAAGAAAACATTTATTACTCCATATTTCGATGCTGCCTACTTAGAACACCAGCTAATAAGGGTTTCAAACGTAACCCACCATGGTTCTGTTTAAAAGCTAGATAGATTTAGAATCTATACATTTCTATAAACGCCCAGTGGCCCTTTTATATTCTATAGTTAACGCATGTTTTAGAATTAAACATCTTAAAACATATTTTAAACACATGTATAGTTAAGCTATCATGTTTATTTAGATAACTTGCATTCTTCTATATATTCGCAAACAGTCAAAATAAGCACTTTAGGCGAGTTTAAAAGAAACAAATGCAATGCTTGGTAATATATATGGTTTGGTAAAGCGACCACGATTATATATACTGTTACGTTACATTTTTAACCGACAAAATTACATGCATGTAATGTTACACCAGAAGACAAAAAAAGTTTTAAAAAAATTAAAATGCACACATACACAAAACAAGTTAATGGTTTAGTATGTTGCAAATGTACAAATTAACCAAATTACAGTCCACTGGATTCCTGCATCGTAATTACTATGGTGATTGTCTGAAGATGTGTATCCAGTTGTTTGCATCCAGTATCCTGAAGTTTCACCCTTAAACGATACTCTCATGTGCAATTCAAATGAATATAATTTATTTTGCGCTTTCATCGGATCTGTTGTTACAATGCTGTGTTACTGCAGTGGCAATTAGTTTCTCATTTGTCCCAATCAACATCCAAGATGGCGATAAATCGATGAGAGACGTAAAAACTAAATAAAAAATGGGAACCTCATTAATTGACTATTTAGCTAGTAACTAACTAAACGGGTCAAACTTGTTGGTTTTGTAAAGGGTGCTACCTGTTGTAGCAACAGTAACTAGGCTGCAGGTTTCTGATAAAATAAACAGGATTACAGTTATACTGGTTCTCACTTAACCCCGTTATTCTGTATGCAGGAGGCGCTGAATTACTCAATTGAATTAGTCATTGCAGAACGAGGGAAACAGCCATTGAATTATCTATATTCTATAATAAATAGAAAACATGTTTTAGTTAAGTACAGTCTCATATTAAAAATGAATACTATATAATATTATCCATTCACTGATTCTGACTTCTCCATTTGAATGTAATTAATTACTTATTAGTTGCAATTATTATGCAGTATAGAATTAGTCAAAAGGAGCATTGTAACTTTTACATCAGTTATAGCTAAATACGTTTTACAGTTTATTTATTTTGAATTGATTAATATTATTTTTACAACACTTACCGGTAATGTTTTTTGTTTGTCCATAGTATATTCTAAAACAATTACAATAAACTAGGATTAATAACATTTATCGATAGGATTTATACGTTACGATTTACGTTCATCTAAACAGAATTACAGGTGGACACATTAAAGTTAGATTTGTCCACACACTTCCTTATTTGGATAACTTACACAATTCGCAATGTACGCCGATCATTTCAATTTTAACAGTATCTACAACACGTATTTTTAAAATCGAAGACATTTCGCAATACAGGTAATGAGTAGGCTACACTTATTTATTTTCAAACATATTCCAGTTGAATAATAATGATATTTTCGTTACATTTTACAGAACATGTTATTCAAACTGGATTAAGAATCAACGCTCACTTAACATTCGTGACACGTGTACAATTAGATACAGTCAACGTTCACATGCTTTAAAATATATTTCTTAAAATATTCCCTTTGGTAATATTTCGTTCTCTCAAATGCACTGGGGGTCAATTCCAATGTTTTGGTGCTGAAAATACAGTCTCTCCTACTACACTATGTCATAGCACATACAGCTAGGAAGGTTGTGTACTGTATGTGTGTGATTGTGCAAAATTAGATTTTGATAGCAGCGATGCTGGCTTCTTCGTTTAGTTAAATACAATGTAGGTTGTAGTATATGTACATTGGGCTACGTATTATAGAATAGGCTACAATCAGCAAAACGCTTTTATCTTGAGGAACCATTTAACAGTTACGGTACTGTATAGCTAGTTACCTGTATTGCAGGATTGCAATTAGTTTGTACCGAATCCACTTCAATTAATTTGATAGCATCAAAGAGAAAATCAAAGGGTGAAATGTAGGGTTGAACTTTAAAGTGAGCCTAAAAACTTACTCCAGCCAATGAGCACTCAGATTGTGTCTTCCCTCCACCCACAACTTCCCAAATGAAGAGAACAACCGATTTGATATCTCAAAATACCAGAGAGGTCTATCACTACCCCAGCCCGCTACATGCTGTTGCACTACAGAGTCCACTGTACAGCACTGCTGGTGGCAGTCAGTCACCATTGCAGAGTTCCTCCAGAGAAGACCTTAGTGAAGACAGCACCACTTTCAAAACTGCTGCTCCTGTAGAGCAATCTATGGAACAAACACCTACCAGACCAAGTTTGATGTCCGATTCTGTACCTGCAAAAAGTTTTGTTTCAAGCTGCCTTCGCAAGGAGCCGACCCATTTCTCAAAGAAGTGCAAAGTGGACAAGTACATCTCTAAGCTGGTTCGAAGGTATCGATGCCAATCTGCAGCAGCTTGCTTGAGTGCTGATGTCCGAAAGCAACAGAAAGAACAATTGTCTGCTCACCACAAGAGTATCTCATTGTCTTCAATCAAAGCAGTTGGAGACACTTCTGTCAAATCTGGTTCTAATTCTATCCATGACTGGAAGATGCGCAAACAACTTTCCTCTTTCTCTCTGGTCAAGACCCAGGCAAACAGAAGTAGCCAAGGGTCCAGCAATTCCCAAAAGTGCTTGGATGGATGGCACAATTCTAGCAGGACCATTTATTCTTCCAGCTGAAGCAGTGGATCTTTATCAGCAGAAAGCAAAAGCCAGGCTGAGTTTAACAATGGACACAGAAAAGGCATTCAGAATTTTTTTCCCAACTTTCAGAAGAGACAGAAAGCAAGGCTATCTGGGGACAGTCACTGGTCAAGCTCTGAGAGAAACCTTGATTCTGTAGGGGTTTGCGGAGGCAAACCACTTTCTCAGAGTGAATCCCAAAACATCCTGGAGCATGAGATGCCCAGGATACATGAGAAGCAGAAATGGATGTCCGTTTTAGAGGTTTCCTCCTCCAGTCACAGCAAGGGGAGCCCAGGGAATCCATGGCACCAACTTCTGCACAGCCAAGGCAGGTCCAAACAAGCACTGAGCCGGTTTGGCTTGGCCTTCCCGAACCAACAGCTGACATTTTCCACAGACTGTCTTTCTGGACTTGGGTCAAGTCTAGCGGATCTCGCAGCTGACTACCTGCATTATGACAGTCAGTCTGGACTCTCAAGTGGGGTAGAGGTGGATAACTACTGTAGCAGTCTAGGTGGAGGTGGGGCTGCTGCTCATTACATTCTGGAAGACTGGGGAGCCAAGGATGCAGATGCAATGGTTCACAGGGCCAAAACATTTGGGGGCCTGGGAAAGAGAATGCTGAAGTCTGGAGTGTGTTTTCATTCAAGAGCAACAGTCTCAAAAAGTAAGGCAGACCAACATTCAGGGCACAAACCAACAGAGACTTGCTTGTACCTGCTTGTATAATATAGATAATCTGTACTACACTGTGTTCAGTATCTCAGCAATTGACCCACTATCTGATTGCTTCTAAAACACTGTGGACTCTAATTAACGTTTTATTTCTTGTATTTATCTTTACAATAAAAACATACAACTTTATATAGTTGATATAGAAATTTTTTTTTTTTGTGTTTTTTTTTTTTTTAGATGCATATGCTTCAGGTCGTAAACTTGAAGCCGTACTAGTTCAGTATCTTTTGATCTGATGCAGTTAACGTTTCCTCGCCAATTGCTTAATGTTTAATGAATGAATTTTGATTAATTAACTTACAATAACATTATGACAATAATGTTAGCATATGTTGTACTCACTGAAGGGTTTTAATATTGTACATATATTCCCATTGCCTGTAATAAAAAATAAATAAAAAAATTAAAATGAAAAAGTAGCATTTTTTATATTTTAAGTAAACAGACATCAGGGAAAATAATATGTGGGGTCATCAGTAATGGTGTTAAAGAATAAGTACTCTTTTCCCATATAATTTTAGGGTGCTTGAAATCAGTGGCTATGTGTTCTGTTGCTCAGATATTTTTTTCTCGACCTGCCTTTATCTGGTTCTGTTTCTAAAGGCCAAGGCTGAACAGATCTACTAATTTCATTTAAATCATGTGACAATCTCACAGTAGGTTCTAAGCCAGGTAAAGAGACAGATTGTATCTATTACACAGGTGTTTGGGTCTTTCTTATTGTAAAACCTGAAAAGTCTGTTTCGGCTCTGAGTCAGAGTTAATACAAATTAGAAACGGCTTGGAGTCAGGCTGCTGTTGCTTTGTTAACCATACTGTCCTGTTTGGAATCACAATTAAAGTGAATGGTAGAGAGATTCCACTACATCGTCATACATCGTTTTCAAGAAGCTGGCAGCATGTTTAAAGGACAACAATGTAATATTTATTATGGAAGTTGTTTCACTTTTGTTGGAAATGCCATTACTTTGCAGAGCTGAACTTGTCTGTTGCCCCATTCGTATTTATTTAATGTTCATCTAACCCATCTGTATTTAGGTCATGTTGAGGTTTTCTACTCTGCATTCACTTTTTTAAATGTGAGCGCCATTTTTAAACAATATCATATTTGAATATGTCTCACATCACATTAACCTAAACAACATACTGAAGACTGGGGTTGTTAAAAGATGGCGCTCACATAAACAAGTGATGTAAAGTAGATACCTTAAAATTACACATGTGTACCTGCCTAGTATCTGATACACATGCGGAAGTAGAATGTGGCATTAGACAAGTTTATTTCTGCAAACATACCCTATGGTAGTAGACCCTTGTCCTTTTGCAAATGTTTTTATTTCTAGGCTTATTCACCATTTTTTCTGAGTTCATATTTCATATTTTTAACAGACTGAAATGAATGGAAAAGACAGCATTCCTTGCTGGATGTTTGGTTTCATAACCTTTTTCCTTTATTAATTATTGAAACAGTGGCGCTATTTAGATCAGTTAAATATGCTCCAGGAACTATACTGTGGTCTGTTTGTTTTACTTTACAGCATAATACCACCAGAGTTTAAATTATTAAAATAAGACCATCCTTGGCATTTTATATATTATTGCTATACTAACAAAAATACACTAATGAGACTTGCTGGCACTGATTGAGACGTTGGTTTTCATAACCTGGATATGATGGGTTTTTTTTTTGGGTTTTTTTCTGCATGTTTCCCAGCCCTCTCAGCTCCTCAGCCAAAGCCAGAGAGGTATTTACTATTTACACCCAAATGCAATCCCAAAGTGCACTTCCATTAACACCCAATTATACTGTGTTAACATTTACTGGATTGTCAATTAAGAATGCACATTTAATTCAAAGCCATCAATATGCTGTACAATCCACAAAGCTATAGTGTGTAAATATAAGTTGTAGAAAAAAGAAACATTTCATCTCTATCTGTGAATACAGCAGGTAAAGACATACTACAGGGTTTCTGGATGTGTATCTGTACAGACAATATATATGTTTTTAATTATACAACAAACATAAAAAATAAATCAAACTCAATCACTCGATACCTGCAAATAAGTACTTGCAAATCTAATGTACAAATACTTTATATCTGGATTGCAAATACACTGGAAGGTAAAACAAACTGTTTCAAATCACAAAAGCAGTAACATAACTATTTTTTTGACCTCAAGTTAACCCTTTGAGTTGCCTGTTTATGCTAATTTTGTTTTCTTTTCACATAAAACAGTGCCAATTTGGAGTAAATGCCTTAACAAACTGACCCATTGTCCCCCCTGTTAGTAAAGTAGTACAATCCGCAAAAGTGAGAAACAAATCAGAAGCAGCTTCAAAGATCCTGGTATGTTGTCCTTTCATAAAATTATTTAGACTGAATTTGGATCTGCCAGTGGCTAGAATACTTTAAAATAAGGTCCATTGTCAGTGTGTGAATGACAGGGTAATTGAATTACTGGATCTGTTAAAAGGCACAGCACACAAATCAATTTAGTTATCAATCATAGTATTCACTAACTCAGCTTGTCAAGCAGTTAGAAAGCATAAATCTCACTTTCTCTGTCCAAACTCTTTAGGTCTAAAGGGCTTCAAAGGCTTTGTTTTAAAGGCGGTTGAAAGAAAACTGCCGGATGGATTTCAGCATCCTCTTCCACACCTCTCTAAAAGACTTGGTCCTGTACAACCTCAGCTCTGAATCCTTGGGTCCCCTGCACCCCAGAGGGTGAGCTTTCCAAATCCACACTGAAACGGCTAACGGTCTCTATCTCACTGGAGAGACACGACTGCCATAATAGAGGTTATCAGACGCAAGATCTCCTTGACTGGAACAAAATCCAGACGGACAGTCTGAGGAAAAAGTACTGTGGAATCAGGCTGTTCCATGTTTGGGCTTTCCTTGCCTGTAATGAAGTTGGTGTCGGTGGTTGCATGGACTCACTGCTGTCCCCTTGCTGTGACCTGAGGAAGACACCTCCAAAACTGACATCCATTTCTGCTTCTCATGGCTCCAGGTTGGGTGGTCATCTAAGATGTTTTGGGATTCACTTTGAAAAAGTGCTTTTATATATCAGGTTTTGTCACTTCTCTCTCTCTCTCTCTCTCTCTCTCTCTCTCTCTCTCTCTCTCTCTCTCTCTCTCTCTGTGCTTGTTATCCAAGGGGACGACGACATTTTAATTCCCAGTGTTCACTGGCTGAAGAAATGTTTATAAAAGGCTTACCTCACTCAGCGCTAAACTTTTAACTCTTTGATCAACAAAGTGATATGAGGAAATTAAATTCTTCCAGAAATCTAGATTGGAAACATGCATATAGTAGCTACTAATCAGCTAGATCTGATAACACTGTAGATGCTGTTATATAGCTGACTGTTTTCTGTTTTTTTCCCCATCACTAAGGTTTTGTTATTTTTAACCAGATAAGGTCAATATATGACTAGTATGTCGTTCACTTAACTAATACGATTTAGACATTTAGAAGATTTACCTAATTAAGAAGAAAGATGTTACCACAATGTGTATTGTGTGTGTGTCAAGACCTTATTTCCCTGCAGCTGAAATATTTGGGATACACAAACAAACTTAACTGCCAGCAAAGCCTGGGTTTTGATCAAATAAAGTCCATGGAAGCAAGTAGGAAACAGTGTACAATTGAAAACGACTATGAGCAATTTCACAGATTTTATTAAATTCAGTTTTCACAGTCTGAACTAAGATTACATTATTAGTGTAATTATTACAACTACCACGACTAGGACCGTTTTAAGTTTAACGGTGGCCTGGAACCGTAATCCTTTTGGGGCCCCTCTTTGCATAATCATTTCCTTCCATTTACTGTTTTACTACCACACTCGATTATCATTAATATCAAAGTAGCTGATCCATACTTTACCCGATTCGATGTTTGCATTTGCACCAGTTTTGAAAACGACTTGATAAAACAGACATGTTGTTCCGACCCATATAGTCACACGCTACTTATTCATTCTTTAGACATTGTATTATAAATTACACATATTTTGAGGCCCCTCAAAATCCGAGACCCTCGGCTGCAGCCCCTAAAGCCCATGCGTTAATCTGGCCCTGACTAAGCCTGTTACTACTATTAAAACTAAATTTAAAATCGAAGTTTAAAAAGAACGTGTACATGTTGAATAATGTCGTTAACATGTATGATGTCTGGATATCGACTCAGCTTGTCTCACTCCTTTTGAGATTTGGTGCACTAAGAAAGCTCCCGCGTGCAACCCATGCTAGACAAATTAGCCCACGCATTTGTTATTTCGTGATACTAAGCGTCCTTTTATCAATTTCATGTCGGCAATGGACTGTTCTTTAATTGGGTTATTTACTTTGAAGTACGATATTGATTTAATCAAATTAGAAAGTAATGGCTACAGTACAACGGACAGCCCGAATGAGCAAAACACAAACGTGCAGCTCAATAGAAAGGTACGTTTAAATGATTACCACTGTGACGGGCTATGTAAGCGTATATGTAAGTATTTATTTAACAATAATATACACGAACAAGTTGATCAGCTGAACCATTAACGCGACCCTTTTTTTTTTTCAGTTTCATGAAATGCCGATAAACTTTTTGTCTCTTAACCCTTTCAGACGTTGAAACCACAGATTTGTAATTGTTTTCCGTTAATGTATTGTGACGTGAGAGGATGAGAATTGGAGACTAGTTGATCAGAAGCGATCATTTTGCTGTGTATGTTTTGAAGTACTGAAAATTGGTTTAACGTTAGTTTTCTCCGTGTTTTGTGCTTGTTTCTTGTGTTAAGTAACACCTAGAGCAGAAATGTGTATACAGTTTGTGAAATTGTATCGTTTTAGTAGTTTTAAACGGTGTTATATTACGTGGTTTTATTTCCATACCATTATGATGCAGTATTATTATCGTGTCTTGTGAATAACAGAAAGCGTATTTAAGGTTAATTTTGTCAGCGTTTTTTGCCTGTTTCATATGTACAGTACGTATGTTTCATATGTAGAGTAGAAATATGTATAAGATTTGTGCATTTTTTGTGTTTTGATAGTTCAAAGACATTTTACATTACTTGGTTTCATATACCGCAATCGGTTGTAATGTTATGTGCTTTGATGGCTTTTTTGAAAACATGCTCATAGTGTTTTTTTTTTTGTTTTTTTTTAAATAGAATTACAGTATCTCAGAAATGTATGTGTGTCTCAAAGGGTTAAACGTGGAATAGGCGATAAGCATTGTAGCACACGATAAGTAACTAGCCTAGCTATAGATAAATAATACAGATAGAATACATTTCACTGGATTTATAAGTTATATTTTAATGAACATTCTGAAAATAAGCAGACACCATTACTCAATGATTCAGATAAACTCAGCATTTCACACCGTTTTATATGAATGTAGCAGAACTTTAAATCAATAAAACCGATAGTTTCGCCTTCCATAAAACAGCCGTTGATTTTAGAATGTGTGAATCTGTCTTGATTTTTTTTTTTTTTAAAGCCCCCAGCAGATGTCAGTATAACCTAATCAACTGCAATACTGTATACAATACACAATACAGCTTTGGTTTGTTTTAAAGGGGAAGGTACTGTCCCATTTCACTTTGAAGTACTGTAAATCGTAATTAAAGGGAAGGTACTGTTCATTTCAAATTGTATAATATATAATAATATATATATTCGCTATTATATATATATATATATATATATAGAATATATATAGATATATATATTTTGGTTACGTATATCCAATATAAACATATAAAAATAAAGTCAAATGCATAGGTCGTACATTTTTCTTTCACGTTTTTGTAGCATGTAGGAAAACACTGCAGAACATTAAACCTCCGGTCATTTGGTAAAAAATCCATTTTTTATTGGTTTAAATATTAACATTTATATATATATATATATATATATATATATATATATATATATATATATATATATATATATATATATATATATATATATATATATATGATCTAGAGGGGTCTTTTAACAAAAATAAATGTATTTGTCTAAATATCAGCTCTAGAGTCAATTTGGCTGCAAGTGTGGCACCTACCTCACATGCCATGGTTTTTACCTTCAGCGCTGACTTGAGAACAGGCAACCAGAGGTATGTTAGAGCAAGGTATTTGCAGTACTGCTATTCAGCTGGTAATGCAAGGACGTTATTTTTAACAGTACCATTACTGTTTCTTACTTAAGGAAAACTGTATCATAGACTGGTATGTGTTGCATTTTTGTATAAGGCACCATAAAGTTGTGCGTAGCTTTGTTTTACCCTACCTTCTTTCAATAAACTTGCAACACTCTTTGTATCAGAGCTGCCGATAGGCCCCATCCTGTCATCCCAGGAAACCCATCATCCCACGGAAGTCATTTCTCTTTTTGCCTCTCAAGACGGTAAGGTAAGACCTCTGTGTTGTACTGAGCATGTTTTGAAAAAGAGCTTTTCTGAGTTGACTGCAGTTGCCCAGCATTCGTGCTGAAAGCTGGCTTGCCGCTTTCGTGGAATCAGTCGCTCCAAATCAAAGCCTCTTTTTTTCTTTTCACCTTTCTTCAGCAGCCTGCTTTGCTTGCATTGCAGGCTGCCTTTTCTTACTGTCTGTCGTATTTGAGCAACTGCCTGTGCAATATTAATTTAAAGGAGTATGTGTGTTGTCTTTTGTAGCCCACACGCTTGGGGAGAACACAGTTGCTCCACCGGGGCTAGGCTTTGTTATACCCCCGCTTTCGAGCGATTCCACTGGCAGCCGCGTGTGCAGTTGGACGAAATAAAAAGTGTTTGTTTTGTTGCTGTTACATGTCCACCTGTCTATTGACCCGATTGCACAACCTCGCTTTGCCTGTGTTTTGCTGTGGATTAGTGCAGTTTAAAAAAAAAAAAAAACACAACAGCCAGTCAGGGCATCCCCTACACGCAGGTTTCGGGTGTCGACCCCTCTTAGACACTCCCCATCTCTGCAAGCGGGATGGGTTAAGCGCTCAAAACAGGCGAGGGGCTTAATGGGCCTCAAGGCCCAGATGGCCCAGATCCTGGAGCTCCTAATAAGGCAGCAGGCACTTGTGGCTTCGGTCGCAGCCCTGGCTCTGCCATTGCCTACATTACTGTACCCTCCCTCCCCCTGGGGAGATCAGGGTGAATGGGAAGCTTCATCCCAGATAGCAGAGGAAATCTCCTTCCCCACTCAGATGGAGGAAGGAGAGGAGCCTGAGCTCTCTGCTGAGGCGGAGCCTAGTTCTGAGGTGGCCTCGGAAGCTAGTGTGCCCCCGTTCTCGAGGTCTATATCTGAATTGACCTTTTTGCAGGTCCCCTGGACAACAGTGGGCGAACCACGCCGATCCGTGTTTTGGACACAGGCTGTGGCTTCCTGCCCACAGTCCTTCCCAACGTTCCCTGATTTCATGGAGGAGGTGCGCTGCTCTTGGGATCGTCTGGCCTATGGAGACACACCTGAAGAATTGTGGCCTTGGTCAAGGCTCTGCTGGGGGGGGGGGGGGGGCGGGGGGCGGGGGGCGTATGCAGCGGAGGCACAGGTGACCCGCCTTGCAAACACGGCTGGCATACTGACTGCCTATGTGGATGGCATAGTAAGAGAAGTCCCTCTCCCAGAGCCGGTGGCCACCGAGTTACACCTCCTTTCAGGCACACTGCTCCAGATCTCCTTAGGCCGGAGCCTGGCAAGCCTGGTAGTAGCTTGTAGACAGCTGTGGCTGTCGCAGGCAAGGGTCCCCAATGCGGATAAGGTGGTGCTGTTAGACGTGTTGATATCCCGAGGGCATACCTTTGGAGGAGATCCTGCAGCACTACCATCGAGAACGTGAGGCGTCTCGGCAAGTGGCCGCGCTACTTCCTCCCTGTGCTCTGGCGCCGGGCAGGTTGAGCCGTTAACCAGGACGGTTCTGGTTCCCGTGGCTCTGCTGGTGACCTGAGGCATTACTTACAAGCCACAGCGGCAGCAGGTAACCGGGCCCTCCCGCAAGGTAGGGAGAATGCAGGGCATGGTGTGTTCACGCCTGGATCTCCTCAGTCGGATGAGAGGCATTCTCTGGCATCCGGAACTGGGCCTGTTCCAATTATGGGTCTGGACTCTGAACGGGACCACTGGTCAGCCCTAGGGCTATCAGACGCGGTTGTGAGCATGCTAGGCCAGACTCCACTTGGTCGTTATATGCCTACAAGTGGAGATCTTTTCAGAAGTGGTGTCTGACTAAGGGTCATGACCCAGTCTCTTGCCCTATGCTGATTAACTTGCAGTTTCTGCAAGAACTGCTCGATGCTGGTAGGTCACCTTCTACATGGAAGGTGTATTTAGCAGCTATGTCTGCGTGCCATGCCATAGTAATAAGATTCAATAATTGTACGGAATTGACCTTCATCTCCAAATACAGCACAGTGTGTGATACATCTGCAGTTGGTATTGCTGTTGAGAACCTAATGTTAACTTGTCATTTGTTTGCCAGGTTTTTTTTTTTTTTTTACAAGACAGATTGGGTCAATTGCAAACAATTGAAAGCACTGTACTACAAGAGAGGATGGTAGGGTGGCTGGTACAGAGGCCGAGCTGGAGGATAATAACAGGACCCATCTAGATAACATGTCATAGAGCACTCTAGAAATTCCAGTGATACTCATCTTTTTATTCACTGTATTGGAAGCATTATCATTACTGTAGAGACATATATGCTTGTGAAACTGAATGGTTAAGAGGCTTCTGTTTTCCTTGGTTTGTATTTATAAGGATGTTTACCCAGACCTGTGAAACAAGGCAGGGTAAACACAAGGGTGAGAGAGCGAGAACGAGAGAGATAGAGAGACATACAGTAAGGGCATGAATGCGAATGCACTACAGCTTTAAAGAATTTTCAGGGATAAATATCAGGACTTTCTAACTACGCATCTGATTGCGGGACATTTGCTAAGAAATCAGGATTGTCCAGACCATATCAGGACAGTTGGCATGTATCTGAATAGGGACTGACCCAGCTTCTTATATAGAGTATGTTTAAGTGTGTGGTTTCATGTAGTTGTTGTAGTGTCCTCCTGTGAATTGCCTATAAAGCTCAAAGGCGTGTAAGACATTCCGCTTTGCAGACTCACTGTTTGGGTGAAGTCATCACCTAGTAAAACCACTGTAGCATTGCAGACTGAGGCTCATCTTGGCTGAAGACCTGTTTGGGTTTTTGTGCTCTAGCTGGTTTAAGGAACTAAATGGTACAAATTAATAACAAATGATCCAGGGCCTGTATATAATAAATATGGGTAGGGTTTAATAAATCACTGTGGAGCTCATTAGACACACTAACTTATTAGCCAGCCTTCTTCCTACAGCAATTTGACAGCATACACATACTCAAGTGTTGGAAGAAAGAAAGAAAGAAAGAAAGAAAGAAAGAAAGAAAGAAAGAAAGAAAGAAAGAAAGAAAGAAAGAAAGAAAGAATGAAAAGAAAGAAAAGAAAGAAAATCTTTAAACTCAAGGTTCCTGAGACGCTTTCCTGTAATACATTGTGTTCTGTTCCCATGTCACAGTGCTATAGTTTCATGTTGCACTGCTATCTGTGAAACATGCTGAAGTGAGATTTATTTAATTCACATCTTGTTCAGTATTGTTTATGTATATACTATTCTTAACATAAGTGTTGTCTTGTGTACAAAAAAATAACCCAATTACAAATTCTAGTACAAGCGATAGAAATAGACTCCTGTAGCACGTTTCTCCCATTCCAGGTTTTATTATGAGCTTGCTTACCGTAGCTGCAGTGTATAGGGCACAAGATCTGGTATGTCTTATTAAACTCATACTAAAACCAGGAATGGATCAAATTGCTATGCATGCGTCTTATTTCCTAAATGAATTTCCTGCAGTAAGGGGATCTTTTATCTTTGTAAATCATGTGCTCCAAGCATATTCAACAGCTCATATCTCATAAGCCATTTGAGATTGCAACTTTATATTTTAAGTGCTACAATAAAAATACTATTTTGCATCCATCATTAGCTATAGATACTTCATATGGACTTCTCCCACATTACAACCCTACTCACACAGCCAACTCGCAAGAATATCTGGGGTGCTTTGTTGTAGGCATGTGACCTAATGTGGCTGTCATATTGTAATCATGGGACATTTGTTGTTACCTGAAGATGAAAACCTAAAGTTTGAGATTGTATTTAGTGATCATGGAGCTTAGGGGATGGTGTTACATGTTGAATTCGCTGTTGCTTCACTGTCAGGTGACTCAGTCCATACCTAGTTTGTCTCCCCCACCTGCAGGAATGCCCTTTGGAATCCCCAGCAGAGACTGGCAACTTTATAAAGCTAGGAGGAACCTGCTCTCCCTTGTCTGGATGACTCAGTCAGCACACCACACTGTTATGCCTTTACCAGGTGAGCCACTTGGGGACTCCAGGGTCTCACTTTTAACTGCAGTCACTCCATAGATGTAAGACTGGCAATTATGTGAAGTTCTTCTGAAGCTACTTGTTTTTTAAACTAATTCATACAATTCATACCATGTTTTTTTTCTGTTCTGTCAATAATTCAGCAGTAACGCAGTTCTACAGAATATGTATCAAACCATACACACATACACGTACTGATAGTTCATTGACATTGGGAGGTTTTGTTCCATTAAACCAGTTAGCTCTTTCTCTTCTGACAACCTGTAAATTAACCTGCAGTAAACACTGGGCACCTGAACAGAACAGTGGCTGTTTCACCAGCTGGTATTTATCCTGTTTCAAATTCCAAATGGAAAGAAAGCTAGAATGATCAGGCAGGACTCGCTAAATCGAAAGAGTGCTACCCAAGGTTTTAAAATCCATTTTCAATGTTTTATTTGATCATCCATAACTTGAACACTCAGTCGTGCTAATATAAGAAATATACCAAAATTGCAAACATTGATGAGAAGACAGTGAGAAACACTTGTAGTCAAAACATTTGCCGCTTCATTTATAAACTTATTTTGGAAGATAAAAACTTCATGTGTTATAGATCAAATCAAAAAATGTTCTAACTGCAACCAGACCATGTGACCTACAGCAAAGGTACCAGGATGCAGCAGTTTGTCTGTAACATAGATATCTGACACATTTGCATGCCATAAACTAACACAGAATCAATAAAAGTGCTATAAAAGAGGGAACAGTATTAAAAACCTGGTAAACATCCCTCGACCATGTCTATTGCAGAAATCAAAAATTGCAGGGCCAGCTCTGTTTTACTGATGTTAGACTTAATAGGAGCCCTATTAACATTGAAAAGTAACTTACTATATTTATGTATGAATTATTGAAGCTATGTTAACTGTATCAGTTGTTAACAGTTTTTTTTTTAAATGGCAAAATAAATGCAATCATTTCTTGTCTGTGGGGTCCAGTTATCCACATTGATGGATTTATTTTCACCCAGTTGTCTTGCATTTGCTGCACTGATGATCATTATGTTAATAGTATTGTGTGTTTTGTGATAACGATAATATTGAAGAATGTTCAGTGTGCAATTCTGGTGAAAATGAGAGCCATACCCATATCGTCTTAATACTGCTTATGTGTTGTAAAGACATAGGACTGTACAGTCCAGCAGATTGGATATTAGTGCTTGTTTTCAGGAAGCAAGAGAAAGAGAGAGATTGGGGCTTATTTAATTTACTGAAGAAAAAGATCATTAAAATTTGAGAACACAAATATGCAAAACCAAGGGAGGTTCCCATGTTTAACAGCAAAAGCAATACTGAGTTTAGACCAATTGAATGGTTTTGCCAATATAACAGCTTTTGATAACCTGACAGTAATAGTATTTTCTTTCCATGTCAATGTAACCCGGAGTCAGTCGATTTGTAATGTTGTAATGCTCTCCACTACAGGATCATGCTTTTAAAATACTACTGTACATCTGTAACACTGATAAGCCATCTGTGAGGCGAGAGTGTATTAAATGGAATGTCCAGACAGTAATTTATGTGTACAGAAATAAAATAATTTATTTTTATTCTCTATACACAACAAAATGATTAAATAACAAAAGAAAACAAAATGGTGTGAGGGAAGGAGTGCAGGGGTGAAATCCAAAACAAACCGTGATGACTCGTCTTTAATTGTCTTCGTGGCGACCCATACATAAACAAAAAAAAGACAAAAGAAATGTTAGTGTTTTTTGTTTTAAAAATCCCGCTGCACCAAACCAGTCTCTCCCTCCACCCGTTACTCCTCCTATTTTACTTTCGGACCAACCCCGAACACAGTAGTACGTTCCCTTTAGTATGTAATGTCCCGCCTCTGTAGTCAGTGGAACACCAATCCCCAACTGACAAGTGTCCTTATCCTTCACTTGACTCCAGTGGCTGGAATTTACATACTCGTACTTCCGCCCCTCACCAAGGTGCCGCCCCTCAAAAGATGACTTTTGCCATGGTCACGAGATCTTGGTAAGGGAAGTCCCGAGTTGGTTTGATGCCATCTACTGTCGGGAGGCTGAATCACAGACCGAAAACCCTTTGACTCATCACACCATCAATATCAGGTGGTTTTCTTTTTAATCCATAACCCCACGCCCCAGGCACAATACAGAAAAGCCTTCTAATATCTTTTGTTGGAAATATCACCCTGCAGAAAGCATTTCCCATAATATCCTGAATCAGAAGAGGTGAAGAGTGGTGATTATTTTGTGGAAAAAAATGAAATTGTACTCCCTCATTTCGGATTACTTTTCTTCCACTCCAAAGTAATGTAAACGATTGCACAGCTGTGTTTGTGGAGGTCACTGGCGTGGCAGTGCAGCTGCAAATCTGCCCACTTGTAGTCTGGACCCCTGGCCTACAGGGTTACTGAGGGAGTTCAACAGTGCATCCCTGCCTCCAGCCATCACCGAGTGTACTTGAACCCTTGAGTGTACATTCCTATAGAAATGAAAAAAACAAACAACTCGATATCAAAGCTTTGAACAGGAAAATAAGGGTTGTACATTAGGATATTAGATTTGGTATAATGTCTTAAACTCTTAAACTGTAGGATTGAAAATAGTTCAACTTGGACATGTTGCTAACCAGAAAGGCATCGTGAGAAGCACATTGAGTGATGTAGTATTTTTTTTTTTATGAATTACAATAAAAGCTCTCTTTAAGGCAACATCTCAAAGGCCAATTTGCAGTACGAATTTTTACCATGTATTCAGGATTTGCAAATATTTCAAATACAGCATTCTAGATAAACCACTACATCCTGGTACCTGTGCAGTAGGTCACATGGCCTAATTAAGCTAGCCCACTGGAGCGATAGCAAAAAGAATCACTTGGACTGATGGAAAACAACCATAAGGCAACCAAATGCACATGTTACTAATTATGATCCATGTTGGTGAGATGGGATTAAAATATGTATAACCACTTCTGCTGATGAGCATGGCTATTTTCCATAGTGGTTAAGAGGGCAGTCTGCATGGTTGCTAGGTTGAACTCTGCTCTGTTGCAACAGTAAAAAGAGTACTGCAGTCAATTAACGTGACGGAAATTGATTTAAAAACCATTTAAAATACATTTTAAGAGCAGTAATGGGCTGTGCAATACATTTGACCTTAAATAGAGAAGGTATAAGAAGCCTCCTGAAAGTTAATCTTGCAGCTTTGAGGGTGGAATGCAACAGAGATTCTGTGTAGTAAATCCTGTTTTTAATAAAAATGACTTTAATCTTGCCTTAGTCTTATATCCCAGACATCCCCTTGCATGCACGCATGCTGTACATCTGGGTTGTGCATACACTTAAGCTGAATTTCTGACATTGTCTGAGTTTGTAAAGACAAGAAAACAGATGAAACGGTGGTCGCTGAGGGACTCACCTGGTACAAGTGCAGCTGCGTGGTGCACAGGGTGAGTCTGGGCGAGTCCTGGCTGTGAGAAGTAGGCCGGCCTTCGCTGGGGACTCCAAAGGGAATGTCGCATTGGCTGCGGCACTGCCGTGAGTTAGGGAAGTAAAACTGGCAGGGACTGTTTCTCCTTGTTGCTCTACAGCGAACCCTGCTGGCCAGGCACCGAGTGAGCTCAAAGCGGATACCTGCAGGGTTGGCCTTTGTCCTCCAGAGGTCAGTAGTTTGCTGACATCTGCTCTTGAGTTCCTGGGTGAAAAAGGAAGCTGGCTTGGTCGTGGGATCAGAGGACGCCCACTGAATCTTCGGGTCTCCTGAGTCATGTGGGGAATTGCTCGCTGAAGAGAAAAGCGATTGGGCATTCCAAATTGGGAGAAAATCAAGGGGAAAATTTTAATTGGACACACTAAAAAATTAAGAAAACAAAAACAACAACTTGAAGAATCTTGAAAGTAGCTTGCTACTTATTTTTCAGGATTAAGTTCTGTTCTAACTTATTCGACACTGTTGTTCTTCAACTTTAGGTATTAGAGGAGCCAGCCTCTCTGTTCTGGTGCTCATTTTTGCAGAAAAGGGCTGAGAGCAGCAGCTTGTTCTCTCTGACCAACATCAAGATAGTTTTGCTTGGGTGATGCTTTTGTGCATTTTGTCTGTTTAAGTTTGCTTTTGTTAATAAGTGCACCAGAAGCACTGAACTGCAGCCCTCCGCCTCTGTCTGGTATTCTTGCCCATAGCCAGGCTTGACCACAACCCTGCCCTCCCACAAACACACAATACATTCAAATACATTCTGTTTTGATAGTAGAGGATGTAACCCCTTGATTCGCATCTCTGGGTATTGACTCAAGTTTGCTGAAAGTGATTATAAATATGGAAAAGTAGCTAGTTATTCCTAGAAAGAAATGTGTGCAAAGGGCTTGAGTGATTTTAAGAGAAGCGAAACATAATGTCACAAGACCAATTGGCTGTCCCAGCTCAGGTAGTTCTTTCATATATTTTATTTGTCACTGTGGATCTATAGTGGCATTTAGTTATGATTAATGGTCTTTAATAACAAACCAATTTTAAAGTTTCATATTAAACAATGAGCAGTCATTTTTTATATGAGCAAAATTTGTCTTTTCTATTCTTGGTACAGTAAATATAAAAAAAGTGATGAATTTCCTACGTCCTGATTTTTAACCTTGCAAATGGCTGTCTTGGTGCAATTCAGAGTGGTGGTGTAAATGATTTAATGGAGTAGGGGAATAGGTATATACAATTCTGGTTTCAAAGGCAGTGTTTGGGCTGTTGGCTATGTAGGTGTAACAGATGGCAACTATAAGAATGTCAGCTATTTCCCTGGCCCAGTGTCAATGGTCTAAACCAGAACCCATAATTGAACAGGTCTATGTGGTGCCCTAGAGACACTGTTGCCATGGAAACAAAAATTCCTTTGCATCCTTTGGACAGGACTAATAGATTTCTGTTGTTGTGTGTGGAAGGCAAACTGTTCACTGTATAGGGTTGTAATGAGTGCCTTTATGGGCATTGTGGACCTAAAACCTGCCATAAAATAAAATCAGAGTGACCTTGGGAATATAATTACTAGTTATGAGTTGTGTTAATTTATTTTATACTTAAAATTGTCAGACTTTTGAAGCAGATGCTATAGATTTTAAAAAGGTGCATTTTCTGTTTCCCATGCTGCAGGTCTTGGAACTCCTGTGCTTTCATTTATCAGTTATTGCTTTCAATTGAGACTTGCTCTGGTTATTTAAGGGACGTAAGGCTGGCAGAAAGACCTAAGACAGCTTTCAAAATAGCACCAATATGACTAATTGTCATTCCCTGTTTGGGAGAGGCTTGGGGCTTAATGTTAAGGATTCAGGTCAGCAGCACTGAGGATGGGAATCACCTGTCTGCCAGCACCTTGCTTGACTATGGATGATGCCTTTGCCCGTAATGTTTCTTTAAAACAGTAGGAATGGCATATATTGGATTTTGCTGCTCCACAACCCCCTAGTGGCCAAGGTGGTAAGAATGTTTTTTTCTCCCCGCTTTTTTTACATACAGAATCGTAGGTTGTTGAGATATCTTTTTATCTTGAAGTCCAGCCCTGCATATGGAGTCTAACATGAAGCAAACACGTAACCAGCCTGCTGTAATTTAAGATTAAGGTTAATATATTTTTATATATTTTCTTTCTTTCTTAAAGGATATCTAACTGAAAATAGTTGACAAACTAGATTTGAATAATTCCATGTGTTTCACATTTATTTTAACTGAGGTAGGAACCACTAACATTTTTCTGATTGACATCAGTTAGTAAAGCTAATATTGAGACCCAGCATGTGTATTCAGAAGGTCATTAGTAATCCCAACGTTTCAAAATGTATCGGATTATATTATTGTAACTATCTACAGAGCCCCATTGTTGAGCAGTTTAAATTTTAGTTCACTTGTTTCTATGTCCTGGTTTGTTATTTTATCTGAACATTCTGTCCTCAGAGGGTACTTACCATGTTCTGATCTGTATTACTTAAGCAGAAGGATTTATCAAAGAGCAGGCCCTCTTTGATGTGTTTTACAAGGACCTGCCTTGAGGTTATGGCCCAGGTGGGATCAAACTGTTTTTTGCTAATTGAGATAGGTGTTTCTGAAAGTTTATAGGTGTTTATGAAAGTTTTCCTAAGCAATGTGTTATTAAATCCAGATTTCTAAGAAAGCATTTTAGATTTAAATTTGTTTACAACATTTTTCATAGATAATGGCTTTATATCACACTGCAGATAAAACTTTTTTATTATTATTATTATTATTATTTTAAATGTTCTGGATTTGAAAAATCTCTGAGAATGTATTTCCAAGAACAGTATACAAATAGAGAGTAGGAGAGTAATGTAGGGGTGAAAGATATTATTCAAAGAGAGTGCTATTGCAAATATTAATTGATGACTGACAGTTTGAGCTTGGTTATTTGGACAAAATATACAGAAGATTAATTTTGTGTGCCTTTAACTTAGTCATTTATTTTCCTTGGTAAAATATGGTGATATAAATGTTGTTACATTAAAGCTGAATTTTGAATCCTCCCACTGCAAAGTCCATTATTTGGTCCATGTCATCACAACTGTATGTATTTTCTATTTTATGTTTTGTCCAATCATGTATATACATGTATATCGGTTTCTGACACTTAATTTAAATGTCACCTGCTTGCTAGTGAAATCAATCTCCAGGAAGTTTGTATAGGCTACAATGAATGAGATTAATAATAATACTTTATGTTCTCATAGAATTAGCTGAGACACATATTTGCAAATGTCTGATTGCAATATGTGGTTGATTCATTCAGTTACCCAGTAATTATATTACACAGTTTTCACTTTATATATAATATATACATATTAAAATAACAAACCACTGAACTGGGCAGATTATAAAATGTAATTTGTAATGATATTCTGAGTGTAACCTTATCCAGTATTATTGCTCAAGAACAAATTGGGACTTGAAGTTTTGAGTTCCTGTCAGAGGTCCACCATGTTTAATTAAAGCATATTCTTTGTTTTAATATTGCAATGCAGCATACCGATATTAAAGAAGCACATGTCACTTCAAAGGGCTGAGTTTGAAATTGGTAGTATAGTACATCCTCTTATTTTCAGCCATCAGTATTGGAAGATTTCCTTGCAATATAATGTAATATCCACTCTGGCGAGGTAGCGTCCTGGTCAGGGCTGGTCAGTTGCAGGAATAGCAACCCAGACGGCAACTGCAATTTACGCACTTATTCTATACAAACAAAAGGTTTAAACAAACACAGATTCAAAACAAAACACTTCAGCACACCACCCAAGCTACAGCTATCTCAGTGCCTTACCCAGAGAGCACAACCTTCTGCTTTGCTCTCTCCTCTTCTTTGCTGCTGCTGCTTTCTGCAAACATATTTATTTTGCCCCCTTTTTAAAGCATGTGATCAGGGGTTTAATGACAATAAATCAAATACACCTGGCCATATTCCACACTTTTACAATTTGTGGCTGCAGAATTTGTGGCAGCCATCTTGGCTCCACGCTGTTCATCTGCTCCTGATCCAAGATGGCTGCCAGCCACAAAAACCCATATTTAACTTGTGCAAGGCCAGCCACACCGTTATTATATTGTTATTATTCTCTATTATAACGTTCCAGGAATTCCAATGTACTACACCTAGTATTTTCGCTATATCGAGCATCAAAAGAAATGTATCACTATCGAACACATTTATTTTTGAAAAAAAAATAAGGTATAAAAATATATATATATATATCTCATGTCTGTCAAGAGAGCAGCGCCTTCGTGCAATCAGCATTTTGGAGGCTGGACTAGGGCAGCGTACTGTGGCTCGCCTACTTGGGTGCTCACAGCCAGCAATTTCAAATCTGGCGAGATAGTATAACCAGACACACTCTGTCAATGACAGGCCACAAACTCGGAGACCAAGAGTTACACCTGCCCAAGATCCAACAGATCATTTTCCAGCATCTTCGTGATGTCAATTGTTAACCAGCACAATAAAAAGTTACGGCACTGATCTAAAGCAGAGTTTGTCATTTTTAGATCGCATCTGGTGAATTTTATCCAAATAAGCGATACGTTTCTTTTGATGCGCAAATAGAACTGATACATTTCTTTTGATGCTCAAATATATTTACAAATGTTCCGTAAAATGGTACAGCTATTGCTTGATTTGTTTGCATTGTGATGAATGCATGATCCTGATTACAGCATACTAAACCAGGCTCTTACTGTTAGTTAGTATGATTTTGCAGGGGTGACATCAGACCAGAAACACAAAACCAAAACAAGGAAATGGCAGGGCAGACTGAGATGCTACGGTATTCGTTTTATTAAACAAGAAAATAAACAGTTGGCCAAACAAGCAAACGTAACAGCAACCAAGCAAGTATCATGCTGGTATAGACCCAGCACACTTTAACAATTGTTTTATATTTTCTTTAATATTACTTTCCTTTACCATCAACTCGTTCTGCCTCTTGAATACTCAACCTGTTGCAGCCAAAGCTGCAGGTTTTTATAGTGGTGACCGAGGGATTAACTAGCTATCAATTATTATATTATTCCTCGGTCACATTTGGCACTGCAGAGCGTCTACGCCAGTTCACTGCGATAAGGCACAGAACAAATTATAAGATACCTCCAGGTTCTTTTATTCAGAAAACAGCAGGAACAAGGTCGCCAAGAAAATCCCTCAAATACATTTTGTATCCCCCAAATACACTTAAACAATGTTCACACATTGTTTAAAAAGTAGTTCTGCAATGAGATAATCATTCTATTCATGTGCAAGTAATTAGACTTCAAATGGGTAAACAAGGTTCACATCAATGGAGGTCATGTATTAAACAAATTGCCAGTGCAACAATGTCGCTACCTAATGAATAAAAGGGAGAACACAGTGTCATGAAATAGTGAAACAAAGTAGTACCAATAAAAAAAAAAATGTAAAAAGTACTACAGTCTATATACACACACACAATGTCCGTGCAGGGGAGCAAACACAGAGAAGGAGACAGGGAGAGAGAAACCAGCATCACAGTATAGCCTATACCACCACTGCTCAGTTAAAGTGAGCCACCGCTGCAGTGTCAATCACTCTCCTCGCAGAATGCCTCCCAGCGTACTTCTGTTGCAAAATAAATACAGCAAGACCCAATTCTATCCCATTATATTATCACATAAATCCAACTATTAACCACTCTGACTTTAAGGAATTGCTTTTGTTACCAAATACCACTGTTTCGTTAAGTGAGCCCCCACTGCAAAGTTAGACGCTCTCCCCTGCAAAATGGCTCCCAGCGACAGAAGCACGTCTTTGCAGCTATACTCCCCTATTCTTTGGTGTTGCCTTGGAGGGGAAATATCAAAAACCTGCCCTTGCTCTCTTCTGGGTGTGGTTCTCCAGTCGCTTTACACAGGTGCTGAAGGAGTATGTTCTGCAAGAGCTCTGCCACTCCAATCAGCATCCTCAGCTTCACATAAAACCCTTACCCATTTAAACCGACAGCCAGGCTCTTCAGGTAGACTTGAATAACCGGGGAAGTGGCTTATCGGCTCAGGCACTCTTCTCTGGCCTCAACCACCCCTCATTTCACTTAAGGACCGGTCCCTGTACTCAGCCTAGCCTTTTCCCTTAGGGACCACCTCTCCATGGGCTCTCCCTGCCCGGCCAACTACAAGTACAGGAATGGGGGTATTTTCTTTTGCCTCTGCCACCGCATACACAACCCATCGGAAGAACAAGCAAAACAAAACAGCAAGGAAACAAAAACAGCAACAGAGCTGTTAGATAACATTTTAAATGCAGGATATTATTTTGTTGTTATCTTGGGGACTCTATTCCACATAGCTCTGCTTTAAAAAAATCTGAATCCTGCCAACTACATCAAAATGTAACACCTCAGGCTCACAATATCCGTGCAGGGGAGGGAACACAGATATAGAGACAGGGAGAGAGAAACCAGCATCACAGTATAGCCTATTCTGTTTCACTTACTAAATTACTGTCAGCTACCGCCAGGCTGAAAACACTCAAGCTGCTCGCATTCATTATTCAACACTGGCATATCAGCTCAATACATAGTTGGGATGCACCATTTTCTAGTCCATTTCACTTACTCGTCGTTCCACACTCAAAACACTGCATTCTCAATTCTGCATAAACAAACACAAACCCCAGGATGGCCATCCTGTCTGTAAAAACATGTGATATTTATATTCGGGTGCATAAATTGATCAATAATTCAATTAGTCAGTGCCTAATAAGGCAGTGTGGCAGAGCAGTGCACTGCCCTTGATAAATTGGCAGTTATGGGGTTAAATTCCCCTACCTGCCTGGGTTTATTGTGTTCAGGTGGCTGGGGTTGATTAGAGTAATTAACGATCAATCAGCACCCAGCCACCTGACATAAAAGGAGGCCTCAGCTTCCCATTAGGGAGAGAAAGCAAGCTGGTGTTTGTGCTTGCTGGTTTTAATGTTATTTTTGGATCCAGTGAAGGCATCGCCCAGCCTGGAAACCTTTATTTTTGTAAGTTTTGCTTTGTATTTCGTTATTTGTGTTTAAATCCCTTTGTTTTGACCCTTGTGCCCTTTTATTTTGTGTTAAATTGTTAATAAAAGTATTATTTTTTTGAACTGCGGTCTGTCTCTGGGTCTCTATCCACTTGCCAGCCTGTCACAGGCAGATAAAGGGAAATAAGTGAAGAAGCCAACATAACGTGGTACAAATCAAATAGCGAGCACTAATAAAATCAATAAAATTAAATTATAAAAACAATAACACACAAGTTGTAAAATAAATGTGAATAGGGAATTCTTGACCCTGCTACACATAGTTTACCCCCTTTTCTCTGTAAGTTGCTTATGAAAAAATGAACAAAAAGAAGAAAAAAAAAACAATGTCAACTGTGTAGCAACTTTTGATCAGCTTGTGCAGGCTTCAAGAGCAAAGGTAATCAACACTGCCTTGTTTACATTTGCAATTGGGACCAAGTTGAAAGTGATTTAGAACCAGTCCTGTTTGTTTCCATAGATAGCAGACCAAGTCTGAATTGGAAACCAAGTTAGAATTACAAACTGAGAACAATCAACCTCTCCCGCTCATATAAGCAGAATAAATTGAGTTTTTTGGTGAGATTGACGCCTCTCCTCCCCATTTAAAAGGCTGTAAAGCAAGTGAATGAGGTCTTGTACTTGTACCATACAATGCAGCATGGAAGGTCTTTAATATATTGATAAAAAAAACAACAACATACTAGTTCTATGCATACTGTTTAAGACTTACTGTACTTGCATATATACATTGAGGGCCTGTACCTGCTTTCATGAATTCAATTGGGAGATGATGCATAGGTTCTCAAGGCTTTATTGTGGGTCAGGTCTGCTAGCATTGAGTTTCTGATCAAAGGTGAAATGTTAGAAATTGGAAAATGCAGACAGTACAGCAGGGGTGCTGTGAGTGACTACTCCCCTACTGCCTTTATTACAATATGCCTTATCAGTATGCTATTTAGGTGCCATTGTGTTTCTATCTACAAGCTGGAAAGCTGAAGCTGGACTGTGTATCTAATTTGAGAGAGCTGTACTTGCAGATACATTTAAACTAACGATGCTGAACTGTTTGAAATGACCAAATTCAACAACAGTCCCAAACAAGAGGAAACCTGGAATAAATAAGCAGTGAACCAGACACAGCTTAAAAAAAGAAAACAAAGGTAAAGGCGATCGTGACAGGCTGGCGAGTGGATAGAGGCCCAGTGACAGACTGCAGTTCAAAAAAATAATACTTTTATTATAAATAAACACAAAATAAAAGAGCACAATGGCAAAAACAAAGATATTTAAACACAAATGCAAAACTACAAAAATAAAGGTTTCCAAGCTGGGCGATGCCTTCACTGGATTAGAAAATTCAAAAAACCACAAAACCAAAAACAGCAAGCACACCCATCTGGTTGCTTCCTCAGCTCCCTTCTCTCACTAATAGGAAACTGAGGCCTCCTTTTGTCAGGTGGCTGGGTGCTGATTGATCGTTAATTACTCCAATCAACCCCAGCCACCTGAACACAATAAACCCAGGCATGTAGGGGAATTTAACCCCATCCCTGCCAATCTATATAGGGCAGAGCACTGCTCTACCACAGCGATCCTAGGAACTTACAAAAAAAAAGAAAAAAAACATTCTAAAGGATTTCATAACACCTGCATTCTTAGTGCAAATATTTGTAAACTACTTGTTTTTTGGAGGACTGGCAGTGGGCCTGGAGTGAGAAATACCTTTCCTTCACTAATAGCTTAAAATAAATACCATAAAAATGTCAAATACAGTTTTAATATGTGTTTATTATATAACAAAATATGAAACCTAAAACATGATGGCAGTACATACTTGGTAATATTTACTGGAAATGTAATTTAAGAATATGCAATAATCACTGAGACATGGTCACATATATCTCTAACACATCAATATAAATTCCCAGCAAGCTCAAGGCTGCCTTTGGAGGCATTATCTCCTGTTGATAGTGTTATAGCACTTTATTTGTTATTTAATGAACAGGCTGTGTGGTGGATAAGAGGATACATGCATTATAACCCGGACATTTTGGCACTATACTGTTGATGCACTGTTTGTATACTACATAGTATACAACATGTAACATGCTTCTAACAGTTTTGGTCAATCTGCCTTTTTTAAACAAATCCTACTCCTCGTTCTCAGATTTCATCTCCAATATTAAAGGGGCTTTCAAAAATCCACTCTTTCAAAATAATACATTCCTCTTCGAATCCCCAGTTATATTTCCTAAAGAAGGTTTAAATGTTCAATTTTAGGTTGTTTTTAACATTGTTTTTCCATTTGAGTGTGTTTTTACAGCCTTCTTAACCCCCACGCAGACTCTTTTTTTTTTCTCTAGCTTTATTAGAGTCACATAATAGGCAATTTCCTTGTTCAAATTTATTCAGAGGAACGGTTACTTATTATTAAAACCATAACAAAACTTTGTATAATTATTGCTGGAGCTAGTGTTCTTATTCATGAATGCTGACATGGCTCACATAATTCAGTTTCCTGAACTTTCAGCAGATTCTTTCAGCCCCAAGGGAATTGCCTCTTCCTTTGCGATGGTGTTGGATTTAGCCAGGCAGCAGCCCATGGTCATGACTTCTGAACATGTAATTTCCTGCAGATTGGACCTCTGCCACTCAAAAGTGAAGCCCTTAGATGTGTTTTCCCATAGCGCTTTCCTGTTATGCAACTGCAATATGCTGTTAGCCTAGCATTTAGGTTTCTATATTGAGAAATATTGTTACAATAGAAAAATGATAACGTTTCTGAGAAGAACCCCAAATGTAATGTTATTTCTACCTAATTTTCTCACCATAACATGCACTTGACCTTATAGTGTGCTATGTACTCTGGTAATGCTATTCTATACAGCAGGGGATTTCAGTTATTTTAGTGAAGGTCCAAAATTCTTGGTCCGGAGCACATTTTCACTCCCATCCCCATACTGGCAAACAAACAGAACTACACAAATATAGTTTTTACACATGTTGGTTTTGAGAGTTCTTTATTAGGTTTAAAGGAGTTTTTGGGGTAATCAAAAATCTGTCTCATTTTTACTAGTCTGCCTTTTTTACTGACTTGTTACTGCGTGAGTTCTTTCCCTGCCATAACCATAGAATTGTATAACTACTGTATTCTTATGCGTCTGTGTTAGCAGAGCCAAACATTGTGCTTCACCATGGCCAAAGTGGGAGAAGTGGCAGGTGCCTTGAGTTACAGGTGAGGTCAGCAAGAGCAATACAGAGACGCAAAGATTTGCATCAGTCAAAACAGAACAATGATAGTGATATTAATAAATCTTGGAGAACGAATGTCCGCACACATAATGTGATCTGCAGATACTTAAGACAGGAAACATTTTAACTGCATGTGTTGTAAGCCTGACTTGGATCGCAGAATTTGACAGAATTTCACCAATACAATAAATCGTCTCTGTGAAGTGCGATTTTCTGAACTCAGGTATGAACATTGTAGCTTAATTGTGTATTTTCAAAAAAATTACTAATGACGGTTGTTTTATTAGCTATAGAGACGGGATATGTTGACACTTACAAAACAGGCCACAGCAGCCAACGCACTTCACTTCATCTGATACTGTTGTCTTGTTGTACATTTTGTTTCATCTGTAAGTATCTGCTATTTATTATCATAGTGACACCTACTGTACCCTCATGCACCACACTCTCATAAGAACAATGTTGTCTGAAAAATGCACAGCATTTCCAATGTGAATACAAGTAAAAACAGACTGGCATATGACTTGGCGGTCCAGATTTGAACCGGAGTCCACCAATTGAGTACCCCTGCTATATCGTTTACTATGAACTTTATGATAGGGTAATATACAACTGGTGCATGTTATACAAAGGATTTACCTCAAGGCAGCTTAGTCACGTGCTATGGATGCAGTGCATGTTATACTACAGTGTAATTACAGCACATAGCTCAACAGTGAGAATAAGTTGTAGTGTAGGTTTTACCATTACCACTATATTGATAGTATTCTATACTCCTTCACCAGCATTGCTCATGGTGATACTGTGAACAGGACTAGGATAAAGTAGGTAAGGTGGGGATTTCTGGAAAAATCTACACAGGAGAAGAACTCAGCTGTGTAATACTGAAAGAAAAACCATCCAGTTGGCAAACTGTGTAAGGAATCCCACATGATAGCTGGTACTCTAAGACACACAGGCAGATCTATGAAAGCCAGACAGATGCTGGTCGTATCTTTTCAATGACACATGGAGGGGCTTCCATTGAGTTTAACACCCATTGTAGGTATGTGTAACTTTACAATCCTCTAGGCGTTCTTTAAAACTTTGAACCTTTCCTTTAATGCTCTCTGGTGTGCGTTTCGAGAAGCCAAGGACAACATCTGGGGCTGCGCTTTTCTCATAAATCACCAGCCATAGGGATATAGGAGCCCACAGTGAGGACCTGGGTCTCAGTGATGAGTCTGTCAAGGTGAACAAACAATCCCATTAAAACCAGATGAGAAGGCGTCTTTGATGTAGTGGAGAGAGGGTCAGAAGCACTTTCCACATTGGCTCTGCCACAGAACTCAGAGCACTCTCAAAAGTACGTGGCCTCACTGTGTTTATACAGTCTTAGGTTTCTACTCCACTCGCCCATTTAGAAGAGGTTCTACTTCCATCCTTGTCCTGATTGCCAAGTGGAACTCCTTACCCAAACTAAATATTTTTTCACTTAAGGATTACTGCCTATGCATCTTATTTTTATTTTATTTTTTTTGTACTGTATTGGTATCTGTCCAAAATATGCTGGCCACTCATTATAAATACTGCAAGAAGAAAAAGGTAAATAACTTGGCTAAACAGAAAACATTTGGATTCCATTGGTTTTGTGTCATTGCAAGGGTATTCTATTTTATGCCAAAACATTCTCAGTAACAGCCCTCTCCTCCAAAACATCAGTGGATTTTGTTAAGCCATTGTGCAAGCTGACATGGAACTGCCTGACCCTTTCCAAATGGTCTTCAGTGTCAGGAGGTACAGATATATACATATCACTATAGTAATACCAATACATACTGGTTAACCATTCCTGTGTGTGTGTGTGCGTATATGATGATTCAGAATGGTAAGTGATAAGCTAATAATGATTTATTATTATTTTTTTAAATTTCACTTGCATATTAACAAGTTTAGTAGGCGTTTGTTCATTATTTGCTGCTGAAGAATGTAAATTTGACACTACAATTTTCCCTTTCCGGTCCGATGTCTAACATCATCAAAAAGACGTCAAGCATGGGTCTCTAGTCATTTGTGCGCGGAAAAAAAGCTGAGAAAACCTTTCAATGGCTTAGTGAAACCGACAGGAGCCAAAAAAAAAAAGGGGGGGGGGGGGGGGGGGGGGATCTGAGCAATACACCTACCACCTGCAGATAACACGGACACAAACAAAGAAGATAGCTGCTTCAGCATCCAGTGCTCAAAAAATATTACAGACATTTGCAGAGCTTTTTGAGATGTTATAGTAATAAAATAATGACTTGGATCGCATAATTGAGGAGTTTGGTGATAAAACTAGTGATCAGGAGATGATTTATCAGTATGCACGACTATGAAGAGGTGTGTGATTAATACAGTGAAGAAGGGGTGGGGCAGGTCTGGAGATGCAGTGCTAAGTGTCCTGTTGATATGCAGTGCCTATTAAACTAGTTTTACTGTGAAAAAAAAAACTTCTAAACAGTGCATGACCTAGATTTTGCTTGGACAGCTGCTGTCTATCATTGGGGAGTGTGGCAAGGTGGGGGAATGTAAGAGGCAAAAGTGTGTGTGTGGATGCACAGGTGTGAATTTTGATATGCAGGAAAAGAGCCTTGCCTGGAATGTGGCTGAGGAATAAGTGGATAATTGCCTGTCAATTAAACCTCAGCCACATGGCATATAAGCTGGCCTGTGGTCTCAGTATGAGAGGAGTGTTGGAGTGGACAGCCTGCCTGTGTGAAACCTCCACCAATATACAATATCCTCTCATACTGAAACCACAGTGCAGCTTATATTACCCACATATGCCTCAGCCACATTCCAGACATGCACACACACACACACACAGGAATGGTTAACCAGTATGTATTGGTATTACTATAGTGATATGTATATATCTGTAAACTCTTGACACTGAAAGCCATTTGGAAAGGGTCAGGCAGTTCTATGTCAGCTTGCACACAATGGCTTAACAAAATTCATTGCTATTTTGGAGGGGACTGTTACTGAGAAAGTTTTGGCATAAAATAGAATACCCTTGCAATGGTACAAAACCAGTGGAATCCAAATGTTTTCTGTTCAGCCAAGTTTTTTACCTTTTTATTTATAATGAGTGGCCAGCATATTTTGGACAGATACCAATACAGTACAAAAAAAATTTGAAAAACTAGATGCATAGGCAGTAATCCTTAAGTGAAAAATATTTAATCAGGGGAAGGAATTACACTTGGCAATCTGGACAAGGATGGAAGTAGAACCTCTTCTAAAATGGCGAGTGGAGTAGAAACCTAAGACTGTATAAACACAGTGAGGCCACGTACTTTTGAGAGTGCTCTGAGTTCTGTGGCAGAGCCAATGTGGAAAGTGCTTCTGACTCTCTCTCTTCAAAGACTCCTTCTCATCTGGTTTTAATGGGATTGTTTGTTCACCTTGACAGACTCATCACTGAGACCCAGGTCCTCACTGTGGGCTCCTATATCCCTATGGCTGGTGATTTATGAGAAAAGCGCAGCCCCAGATGTTGTCCTTGGCTTCTCAAAACGCACACCAGAGAGCATTAAGGGAACGGTTCAAAGTTTTAAAGAATGCCTAGAGGATTGTAAAGTTACACATACCTACAATGGGTGTTAAACTCAATGGAAGCCCCTCCATGTGTCATTGAAAAGATACGAGCAGCATCTGTCTGGCTTTCATAGATCTGCCTGTGTGTCTTAGAGTACCAGGTATCATGTCGGATTCCTTACACATTTTGCCAACTGGCTGTTTTTTCTTTCAGTATTACACAGCTGAGTTCTTCTCCTGTGTAGATTTTTCCAGAAATCCCCACCTTACCTACTTTATCCTTGTCCTGTTCACAGTATCACCATGAGCAATGCTGGTGAAGGACATTTTGACATTCCCCCACCTTGCCACAGGTGATAAGGCTCACCTGTTGAGAATTATCATGTAGCTCTGAAGCCTGCCACTGCCAGCAGTGAGTGAGTTAAGAAGCAACTTGTGTGAGTACAGGTTACAGCAGATTAAAAAGCAAAACTACAAATCCAATCCATCAATATTTATTTTACATAGCACCTTTCATAGTGGGCCACCATCACAAAGCGCTTTACAGGATAGTGAGGTACAATGCATAATACATTAAATACAGTGAAATACAGGGCATAGTGCATTAAATACAACAGTAAAAAAACAATGCAGATACATTACATATAGGCATAATACATTAAATAAAAGGCTAAGGTGTGAATTCTAAACATTGTTTGTCTTCTCTTTTTGTTGCACTGCTCCCTTTTATAAAAACATTGGATTCCATTTACCATTTATGCAATCTTCATTCAGCTAAACATAACTTATTCTGTCTTAATGAACAATAGTAGCACAATGGCAGCTACAATTGCATGAGCTTTTTCAGTGTTGTACCACACCAGTAACATTTTCATATTGAAACCTGCAATCTACTGCAGTGTATGTCAGGACTGCTGTGCAATGTTGTTTTCCAAATTCATTCTGTTGCCATGGCTGATGCTCTTTTGGTCTGCCAATGGTTCTGTTGGGATGTCTTCAAAGTATTCTAGTGGATAATCAGACTGTATGTTTTTTGAAAGGGAAGCTACCTATTTAACATGTTGAATAGTATGTATGGTACTACAACATAATACAAAGGCATTATCAGCCAAGGTAAAAAATACAACAAAGATCTGTCTGCTTGATATTCACTGAACAATTGAAGTGTTTTAGTTTTCTTTAACAAAAGCCTAACCACTTTTACTAAAGGCCAGGTTTCATATTACAAATGTGAAACTAACAAGAAAGTATTATTTAACATTATGCAAGATTATGGTTATCAGGATCTGTTTTCAGTTACATAATAGCTACCATGTGTGGTGGTAGTATTCATTATTTGCAATTTAACCTGCTGCCTTCTATGTGATTTGACATAACTTCACAAAAACATTTACAGTCGAGTCCTGTACATTGAAAAACCAGTGTAGAGCATCGAAACACGTGCCAATCAATGAGGGTAAACTAATCCTTCTGTCGACTTGAGGAAGGCAAATTGATTAATTGTTTCAAAATTGTAATTTCTTTACTAAAAGCATTGTCTTCAGTATTTTCAATGTTTGACATTGTTTAAGTGTCTTTTTTAGTTTTATCAGAGTCATTAAAAAAATAAGATGTAAATCAATACCCCTATGGAAAGTCAAGGGCCTATAACCACCCAAAAGTGTGTATATTTCATGGGAACTGCACGAATCCGAAGTGGTTTATACCGCTAACATGGCTACTTCACAGTAAATGGTCAATTGGGGGAAGAAAAATAATTAAAATAACAACAATAAACTTTTATTATGTGTACATCTGTAGTGTTATATCATCTCAAAGGATAGCTATACGCATGGCCGTGTGATGCTGTTTAACCAATCAGAGGCTGTTATTTTATATATATATATATATATATATATATATATATATATATATATATATATATATATATATATATATATATATATATATATATAAATGGCCAAAAAGCTCTATCTTGGTCTCATCTGACCACAAAACCTTTTCCTACATCGCAGCTGGGTCACTCTCATGCTTTCTGGCAAACTCCAGAAGTGCTTTCAGATGGTACTTTTTGAGTAACAGCTTCTTTCTTGCCACCCTCCCGTACAGGCCAGTGTTATGCAGAGCTCTTGATATGGTTGACTGGTGCACCATTACTCCACTCCCAGCCACTGAACTCTGTAGCTCCTTCAAAGTGATTGCTGGCCTCTCTGTGGCTTCTCTCACAAGTCTCCTTGTTTGAGCGTTGAGTTTTGAGGGATGGCCTTTTCTTGGCAGTGCCTGGGTGGTGTGATGTAGCTTCCACTTCCTTATTAGTTCCTGTGTTTTCGTGCATAGTTGAGTTGCTTGGCCTTGTTTCCACATCGGAGGTATGGCTTTTTGGCCGCAAGTCTTCCATGAAGGCCACTTCTGACCAGACTTCTCCGGACAGTAGATGGGTGTCCCACTGTTTTCTGCCAATTCTGAGCTGATGGCACTGCCGTACATTTTCTGATTGTGAAGGGAAGTAAGCATGATGTGTCTTTCATCTGCTGCAGTAAGTTTTCTTGGCCGACCACTGCGTCTATGCTCCTCAATGTTGCTCGTTTCTTTGTGCTTCTTCAAAAGAGCTTGGACAGCACATCTGGAAACCCCTGTCTGCCTTGAAATTTCTGCCTGGGAGAGACCTTGCTGATGCAGTATAACTACCTTGTGTCTTGTTGCTGTGCTCAGTCTTGCCATGGTGTGTGACTTTTGACCGTAAACTGTCTTCAGCAACCTCACCTTGTTAGCTGAGTTTGGCTGTTTCTCACCCAGTTTTATTCCTCCTACACAGCTGTTTCTGTTTCAGTTAATGATTATGTTTCAACCTACATATTGAATTGATGATCATTAGCACCTGTCTGATATAACTGTTTAATCATACACCTGACTATATGCCTACAAAATCCCTGACTTTGTGCAAGTGTACCTAGAAGAATTGATGCTGTTTTGAAGGCAAAGGGTGGTCACACCAAATATGGATTTGATTTAGATTTTTCTTCTGTACACTCACTTTGCATTTAGTTAATTGATAAATATAATCTATTAACATGTCTATTTTTGAAAGCATTCTTACTTTACAGCACTTTTTCACACCTGCCTAAAACTTTTGCACAGTACTGTACATTATACAGAATTAACTCAGTTTCACACAGAAATCAAACATTGTCAGTTTATTTCCATGCAAAAACAGATGCTTTGAAAGAGACAGAATGCATATATTTTATATGGAGAAAATTCAGGACCAAAACTGTCTTTCGACAAAAGAAACATAACATTCAGGTCTAATGGATTTAATCAAATATTTTAAACATAGACATCACTGAAAATGTGAACAAAAATACAGATCAGAGAAGCATGATAAGTTATCAGTATGAAACGTGACACACTGTCAAAATGGAAACATTACACAGTATGAGCTCCCTGAGTATTAACGCAGACCTGGCAGTGTTGTTGCATAGACCTGATCAGCCTCTGGATAAACTGCTGTGGGATGTTCCGCCACTCTTCCTGTGCAGATGCAGCCAGCTGGCAGAGGTTGGCTGGTCGCGGTTGTCTCTTGTGGATGGCACTGGCGATTTGGTCCCACAGATGTTCTATTGGGCTCAGATCAGGAGAAAAAGCTTGCCATGGCAAGTCCTTGACATTGTTTTCTTGAAATCATGCAATTTTAAACCTAGCACTGTGTGGTCTTGCATTTTCCTGCTGGAAAATCGACACTTCCCGTTTGGCTTGCAGGAATGGAAAAACTGTTGCCTCAAGGACTTCGTCAATGTATCGCTGAGCAGTACGGTTGCCCTCAATCTGCACCAAAGGCATTATTTTCTTAAAGAAGATTCCTCCCCACATCATCACACTTCCACTGGCCCACTGGTTGGCTTGAACAATGCAACAGTCAGCAGAACGCTCACCATGACGTCTCCACACATGCTGTCTTCCGTCAGGTTTGTCAAGTGCAAAATGGCATTCATTGGTGAATAAAACACTCTCTGCTACCACCTCAGATGTTCTTTGGCCCACATAAGATGGCGGTTTCATCTCTCGGCTGTCAACGTGTTACCCCCTGAACAGCCTCAGAGCAACCCTGATGCATGGGTTATTTCTTCCTGGAATTTCTCGTGCTGTAGCCACTGCAGTCTGAAAACGATTACCCAGATGGATTATTCGGAGGTGATGGTCCTGGGGTTTGGTGACCCTCTGCCTTCCAGAACATGGCCTGCCCCTCACAGAGCTGGTTTTCTGGTTTCTCTGGACTAGTCTGCTGATCGCTGAAGCAGAACATCTCATTCTCCAGGCAACTTCTCTCACAGACAGGCTGCCTTCAAATAATGCTGATAGCAACCAGGTGACCTTCATTACTCAAGCAGGGCATGGTTGTATCTTTCGCTGTTCTTGCGTTAATTAAAATGAACTAAAATAAATTTTAAAAAGTATTTTCAAATGGCTATTTATACAGATTCTTCATCAATTTAGGAGTAAATTAGTTTTGTATTGTATTGTATTGTATCTGGTATATTGTAATTCTAAACCCAACCATCTTCTATTCCAACACACTTTGCACTCTGGTAAGGTGTAATGCAGAAGTCATGCGTCATAAACATGACACTGGCTTTATCTCTATGTGCGAGGGTCAAAATTAAGTTTAATAGGAACATCCACTGGAAACGATTGGCTTGAGAGGAAAAGCTGCCAAAAAATGTATTTGTAGCCGGGCCCTGTTTGGCAGGCACTGTGCTTTTACACTACTGGTAGCTCTTGTCTATACTGTGAAATCAATTGATCGGACCTAATCACCACCCAGGTGTGCGTATATTTCATGGGAACCGTACAGCACATCGTGGTTTATACCTTATGTGTGTGCGTGTGTGTGTGTGTGTGTGTATACACACACATACATATAATTTTAATAGGAAAACAAGAGTGCCTCCATTGGAGTCAAAACCCACTGGCACCCACAGGCTTCCTACTGAACAGATCTCTAAAGAATTAAGTAGAGACCTAATGCCATTTTACTTCAAAAGGAAATTGCGATCCCTCCTAATGCACACGTAACGAATACACCACCGACCAGCTTTAATTATGTTCGCAACCCTTTTCTTGTGTCAACCAAAGCAAATAAAAAAAAAAAAACTTTTTCAGCTAAGTACCGTACTCTTTCTTAATAAGCCACAAAGTCCCTGTGTTGCGGTCTTAAATGACTTCCTGGTATTGTAGTAATTTGAGCTTTAAAACCATTTCCCCATATGGACCATTAATGAACCCTTTAGTTTTGTTATAGTAAATCCATTCCAAATACAATGGTGTGAACGGCACATTCTGCATCCATGTTTAGCCATCCTCAAACTAGATGGAAATGTCTTAACTAATTGATTTGGACTAGGTGCAGGAAAAGTAAATTTGTCTACCCCTGATCAAACCTTAATCTAGTACTTCTGCTTAGACTGAAATGTTCTTTTTAAATCCTATGGAGGATTGCTTCCAAAGTAATTTCTAATGCTCTCAGATCATAGTTTTTGAAAATACAATTTTGAAAAATACATTTATTATACAAAAGAGCCCTCAACATAGCAGAGACAGACAAAGCAATTCCCAGATGACAAAAGGAAGGGAAATTGTTTTGGGAGCAAAAACCAAGTTAATAAATGACCCATGGCAGATGCGTCCAAGATCAGTGTAGTATTTTGTTAAAACTTCAATTAGTTTTGTTCCTGGGGGAAAATTTCCTGTATAACATTGTAACATCCCACTCTTCCTAGCACTGTCTACATAAATCAGTAACATAACAAATACAGAGATTACTAGGAGATGCATACACTTGAAGATATATTACATTCTCTTGTATTATAGTAGAAAAAAAAGCAATTGGATGTTGGTTATTTCTACAGGGGATAACTATCAAGACTATTAGCTTCCAGGTCTTATCAGAGAGGTTGTAGAGGCACAGACCGTGAATTAAGGGCTCTTTTTTTAATCACATAGACCACCTGCGACAGGCTGAAGAGGCATTCTAGACAGACAAACAGATGTATCCAAGGAAAACATGTATTCTTTTATCATGTTTGTAATTGAGATATGTTGGACATGAGCTACATGTACTACATGCTGAAAGTAGTAAAGGGTTTGGACAGATGTTACTAAGATGTAAGTGAGAGTCCAGTTTATCTGGCCAAATCTGGTGCCCGACCTGTAGGGGCCCCTGCTGTGTAGTAAGAAGAATCAACTCCAAATTTCTCACCTCAGTCACCTGCTGTAGCAAAAAATACCAATTCAGTGCTCCCTATGGGTTCAGATAAATAACTGGGCATGACTGATATTTAGGCACCCATGAGGAGAGTTTCTATGAGTCTATAAGAGCGCTGTCGCCGCACCTGTTACTGCTAAGACTAGCTGGAAATGTGTATTTTCAGTGTTATTGAAACTCCTCTGGGGGGGTGACCTAACGCCATTGACCTCTGACCTAATATGGCCACCATATTGAGGTCATATGACTCTACCGACAATATAATCTCCCCTGCCAATGCATAGACAGACGTAGAAACGTGGTTCCTTCAACCCACATTTGAATCGCTGTACAAAAGCTACTTTGTGCTTTGAAATGCTTTTCACATTTAAGACACTGTGTGGAGTTCTAATACCCACTGCACTGGAAGTCAACTCGGAAAGTCTTTATGCTAAAACGATACAGTGTTGTGGCAGGATCAATTTAATCCATGTCAAAGTAAAAGTAAAATCTTTAAAACTAAACGATCTCCAGCAGAATAATGTGACGTACAAAATGTTTTTAAAGTCTTCGTTTATAATATGCATTTAAGGAAGTTCAAATAAACTGTCAAATTCTAGTTTTTAGAAGGCTTCTACCAACATAAAAGGTGTTACTAGGTTTGGAAAAATTGTATTCTACCTGAGCAAACTTGCCACTGGCTAGTTTCTCTTTGTGATCATTTCTTATTTCAGATTATTACATGTAAAATGTCTGTAATTAATCATTAATTTAGATTTAATCTTAAATGTCCTAGCTTTGGCAATTATTATGTAGTGGTCACATGCCAACTGTTAACAAATAACATGTTTTGACATATAATGTATTCATACTCTTTGATTGATGCAAGATAGAGGCATGGTATTTCTTGTGTGACTGTCCAACTAGTCTTGACTATTTTGTCATTTGTTGTGCTTTTTTTTTGTATTACTGGCATCTGACAGTTCTTGATAGACGTATTTGTTGTTAGCAAAATGACACCTATTACATGGAGATTTTAGTTGATAATGCAATAAAGAGGATAGAATCAATGTATATGGTAGTAATCCTAATAAAAACTACCAGTAAAGCTACCAATAATAATAATACAAGCCAAAGCCTTGTTTCCTCCTAAAATTAATATCCATGTTTTTTGTAACTTACCCCCCTGCCCGCTACATTCTGTCCCAGCACATGTGGCCTCCACCTGGAGCTGCCTGTGATTTTAAGCCTTGAAACTTGTGAGTGACAGAGGGATTCTGTTATAGACATAACGTCACGGTCCAGGCCAGCTCCTGTAGTTAATCATATTTTACTGCCGCAGCAGGGCATTTCAGTTCTCTGTGTGTACTGGATCCAGTGGGGTTCTCATGGGACCCATGTAACGCTGATACCTGTGGATCACACTGGGCTGGGGCAGCTAATGAGAAGAACAGAGCTGGAGGGAATGATAGAGAAACGGAGGGGTTTAGTTTCACACTCCCATCTTGCAAAGGTGTATGTGTTCCTGTCCTCCATGACTTTTCACTTGTTTACTTTTTTATTTTATGGTAGCCCTCATTTATGTTACTAACATTATTTTATAAGCTCACAGAATTCTCAGTAGAATAAACAAATAATAATAATAACAGTTGTGGAAAGCCAAAATCACACTGGTAGTGTGCGAAACCTTGGTGTTTACAGAAACACCTTAAACTATTTTCCAAATCTTTTTCTCTCAGTCTTGCAACACAAGGGCATTTTACTAACAACAAAAAGCTATAAATCAGCACTTCAAAGCCTTTTCAGCTCTAGTCTGTTTATGACTTCCTTACACTTGGAGTTTATTCACATACTTTCCATCTAAACAAAAGTCTCCTGCCATCAGAACTGTAAAAAGGTGCTTGGCACAGTGCCAATTGTCTGTATAGCTTTGGTTCAAGGTGTTGGCATTTGCCACACTAACCACTGCCCAGGAACATGTGAAGGAAATTTAGACTGTGATCAACAAACCAGTGGAACACATGGGCTGCACTTGTAATATGTTGATCCTGCTAAACAGCCTTGTATTAGATTTATTGTAATTCCCTATTTGCTTTGCTTCTGTTCTTCTCTTATACATCATCTTTTGGCTCTTCTTACTGCTGCCAGCTCTGCTTTTAGTTCCTAGGCAAGTCTTTGTTTGGATGGTGATGTGACTCACCAGGACTCCGGTGATGGGTGTACAAAATTATGTGCCACATAACTACATGTCAAAAACAACTTGCTTGGGTGCCCATAATTTAAACCACTTGTGCAAGAGGTGTTCTTTTGGTCTGTCTGTCAAAGCTTACCTACTATGTCTTCTTAATCCTCGATTGTCTGGTTTGAATTGGCTTTAAACAAAGTGACAAGCAAGGCTTTTGAATCTCATTAGCGCACTCAACATTATCACTGATCCACCTTTACAAGCGCTAGTATGACCACTTGAAACCAAACCAAGTACTGTAAACAATGCCTTGGCCAGCACCCCCTTAGTACGTTGAGAAGTGGGGATATAGATGACATTTTTTTTTTTTTCTAATAAGGGTTTTACTGCAAATGTTAACTTATAGGTGGGGTTCAAGGGGCGGAGCTAGGCACCAACAACCTATCGTCTCCTGTCATCAATTAAATCTACCTTATTTAAACATTAGTCACCTCTACCTAACTGTCTTGTGTTTTTTCATTTCTTCCTCCTCCCTCCTCCTCCTCTAGCATCTCAACCGCCTTTGCATTGGTCTCCTCTGGGGGGTTAGTGACTCCACTTTCTCCAACCCTTTGTTAAGCTCCGCTTCATTTACCTCATAGAGGAGAGTTCTCCATGAGTCAGAGGGGGCCAAACCCTTCCATCTGCATGTATGTTTCTTTTGGAATTCTTCTTTCAGGTCTGATGCCTCTATGTGAGGGTCCCCAAGCGGTGGCATCCCTCGTGTTTGTCGGGTCTCCTCAAAGACGGTGGCCCCTCTCCTGTTTGTCGGGTCTCCTCAGCGACGGAACCCCCCTTCTATTATGTTGGGCTTTGAAGAGGCGGAACACCACGCATTATATGTTTTAACAAATACTAACTTTATGTTTTCTTTCCGGTTCGCGAGCCTCTTCGTATGTCGGGTAACCTCAGAGACGGTGCCCCTCTTGGTATGTCGGGTCACCTCAAAGACGGTGGCCCCCCTCCTGTTTGTCGGGTCTCCTCAGCGATGGAACCCCCCTACTGTATATGTTGGGTCAGGAAGAGCCGGAACCTCTTTTGTGTTAACAACACCAATTCATGTTTTTCTTTCCGGTTCGCGAGCCTCTTCGTATGTCGGGTAACCTCAGAGACGGTGCCCCTCTTGTATGTCGGGTCACCTCAAAGACGGTGGCCCCCCTTCTGTTTATCTTGTCTATCGATCAAGTAAATGTTGGGCCTTGAAGAGGCGGAACCCCTCTCTCTGTGTATATGTTTACTAACTCTGTCAATAAACACTATCAGGGGCCATAGCTCCGCCCTGTGAATGATAAATAAGAGGAGAGAGACAGTAGCTTTGATATGTACCTCTTTTGAAGTTAAAATGATCTGAAAGACTTTCGAATTTGACTATATATATATATATATATATATATATATATATATATATATATATAATATATATATATATATAATATATATATATGTTTTTAAATTTAGCAATTTAGGAAATGGTTACCAAACCACAAATATTCCATAGTTTTAATCAAAACTGTCCATTCAGTTGTGTGTGTTGAATACTGCAAAACTCTTCTAACTCTACTTAGACCTGCTGCAATATTTACCTGTACTGTATTTGACATTCCTTTAACAGAATTTAAAGTATTGTTGTCAATAACTGAATTTAGAAAATCTTACACTGAATTTAGTGCTAATTGATATTCTTGACCCAAAGTATTGGTTATAAAAGAACCACCAAATGGTTTGTAGTTCAGTGCTTGCATGTGCTTCATTAATGTTATTTCAATGTAACCAGAAAAAGGCATATAAGGGGTAACGTTTCATGCTTGATAAAGCAGTCTAGAGTATTGCCCTGCCTGTGGACCCTTTGGCCTCTGCCTTTCATGGTTAACAGCTAATCAATACATTTAGTCTGGGTCACTTGTCATTAGAGCTAGGTTACAAAAATACCTCATCATTTCTATACATTTATACATAGCTTTCTAATCATATCTATATACAAAATGAGATTCTAACAAAAAGCATGCAAATTGATTCATTATGCGTATTTCATGGGTCAGGAGAGGTCACTGAGAGTGCACTGATGGTAACATGTAGATATTAGAATCAAGTATTAGGTTCATACTCCCATGTAAAATGAATCAGAAAGAAATTTGGTCTAGTAGTGCCCTGCTTTTTCATATTTGTTTTAGGTTATATTCCTCATACATGTCAGATCACAATATTAAAGTTATAATGGAGGCTGTTATTTGGCTGCTGCGTTCAGTCTATTTGACTATTGTGTCATTCTATCACATTTTATTGAAATATTTGCCTGACATTCCAGTGGCATTAGGAAGAATCATGAGATGTCTTTGTCTTTGCAGTTGATTTATTATTTTGCGGTTTCTGTTATTACAAGCAGTTTTGAGAAATGCAATCTGGCATTTGAACAGATTCTCTAATTTCAGAAATGCCCTGTCAACTCAAGGTTAGAATGTTTATTTTTCTTCTGTATGGTTTAGCAAACTGAATGCTATCCTTTTCTGGAATATTTGATGATGACAGGATCTGCATTTGTTCATTCAGATCTTATACCACCATCTGTTGTGAGATCAGGAATTATTCACTGTTCAGTTGCTGATGGAGAAGTCAAGGAAACCATTACTTCCAAAGTTGTGCAATGTAGGGTTGTAGACCCCCTTGTAAATTCGGTCTAATGTGAATTATTTAAAGACCAAATATTATTTATCAACTTCTCACCTGTGTCAGTAACTGAGCCCAAATGCAGAAAGAGAAATATTTAGGCTGGATAATAATTAGGTGCCCAGTCTTTCAGTGTACATACTGTTTCTGTATGTTTTTGTCATTGGATGAAAGCTTACTACTAAGTTGACACCTTTTTGAATATAATGAAAACAAACACAATAGCCAATTGCTAAAACAAAGCGTTTCCCCAAAACACAGATGACGCTCTCCCACTGGCTATAATACATCTATGGGCATAGATGTAATTTACACAGCTAATTTATTGATATAATCACTAGTCAGTATAGTCAATGGGAATAAAAATGGGATTGGATCCAGGATCACTGGAGCCAGATCATGAGGTGGTGTTTTACTCCGAGGATCTGGATCAGGCTCCACTGATCCATAATGTTGATCCAATCCTGGAGCTGCACACACCTAGGGAAACTGACCAATGAGAAGTGAACATATGCGGCGCACAGTATAAAGACCCCGGCTGACATGTTTGTATACAGCCTAAGATCATGGTAATGTTGGGGAAAATGGCAAACGGATGGACAAAGATAGAGGAGGATGCTGTATGCAAAACACAGGAAAATGGTTTAAGTTTGTAATTCACCATAGCTCTGTGTTATTTACTAATGTTATCACACTGAGGTTTCTGTCTACTTACAGTTTAACTTTTCATTTTAAATTGAAACAGTAAACTTAAAATAGCAAAATGACCTCTGTGCAAATAAATATACCAAATTAACCACAATACATTACTGATTCTAAATTATTTTGCGTGTTTAAATACATAGCACAGACTCTCACATCTCTATTTATAAGTGTTCCAAAAACTCACCATTGGGCTCATTTTACTAAACATTTTTAAACTAATAATTAAACAGTTACCATAATGAACATTACCATATTCGTCATAGAAAAGTTGAGTTCTTACCTGTAAACAGGAAATTTAAAAAACAATTTAAAGTTTGAAACTCATTGCCTAGAGCTTGGTGTTATTTACAATATCATCGATACACTGTGCTTTGAGTTTCAAGCTACATTTGCATATTTTAAGTGGATGGAAGCTGAAAATACTTTTTAAAAAACATCCTTTTCTTATACAGTTTTATAACACAACTGTATTTATCGTAAGTATTTCAATTGTGGGGAAACCTCAACGTTTCTAGAAATATATTTCAAGGGCAATTCTCATCCCTCTCATTAAATCTACATTATGCCACACTCACTCTAACGCTTGCAGTATTGAGCAGGGGCCGTTGTACTAAAGGGTTCTGATCCTGGATCCAGGCTCCGATCTGAGCGGAGCTTTAGTGCTTTTCAAAGACTAAAGCTATGTCTTCGTGATTCCATGACTCAGAAGCGACTGAATAATACAACTATCTGCCACACTCATCACTCATGACAACATTGTGTCAAGAATGTATTGTTTTGAATGATTGCCACAGAAATGTCTTTGAATCTTTTAAGTAGACATAGAAGGGATGCAATGTTTTGTTATACTTGTTTGTAACATGTTTTATTATTTCAGATAGAATCATTTTCATGCATGCACCAGCTACATAAACTGGCCCCCTACTTTTGAAACCAAAGTTATGCCACTGTCTATGAGCATCATCACTTGTGTGTGCACTTTAGTGTAAACTGCTGTGCTAGGCAAACCCCTTTCCAATTTACTGTGAGCTGTGATAATACTGGCATTTACAATTCGGAATTATTAATATAGTTCCATATGCTAGGAAAACGAAAAGGAGAAATATCCAAAGATCTTCCTATTGTCACTGAATTTTCTTCACGGTATAAAGCCTGCAATCATTTATTTCCTCGTTACTGTAATCAATGTGTTTTTAGCTGGGTTTTTTTTTTAACTTTGCTTTTGAACTTCAAGTAGGCCCCAATGTGACAATATCTCCAAAATAATAATAAATAATGAATATGCAACAATGAAAAGGAAAAAAAAAAGTTATGTGGAAAAAAATGCACATCCTGGAAGGCCCTGCTTTTTTATGGAATATTTTACACAGCAGAAAGCAGCTTTAGTAAACAGACACTAATTATTCAGGGGAGCAAACACTTTTGGTCAGAACTGTCATTTCTCTTATTGGTGGAAGGGCAACTCCTGGGGTTTTTGCATTGCTTCTGAAGTGCTGCTTTTAGCCTTTAGTTATTTTGCAAGAAAGTGTTGCAGAAAACACCACTGTGGGAGGAGAGTGGTATCACAATAATGATTTGGAGTTACGAGAAACCCAGGCGTCTTAGATAAGGGAACACTATACGGTAGGTACTGTGCAGTCATGCAAAAAAAAAAAAAAACAGCAGTTGTTTTGTATGTACGGAATTGAATCATTGTCTGTCTAGTCTATTGTCATAAGCACACAGACATTTTTGTTCAGTTTGCTGTTAAACTAAATAGGACGGTGCAAATTGTCAAAAAAAAAAGAAAGTTGTAATAAAACAAAGTGAGTTGTATGAGTAATAGCTAAAATACTGTGTTTGGCTTGTGGATTTTATAACCCTTGGGCAATAATTCAAATATATTAGAAGAATAAAGTTAAATTTATATAGAGCATCTCTCAAAAGCGGACACCATTTGTATAATATAGTTTCTAAAAAGAGGCCATTTTAATAACATCCAAATGGTAAAACCATTGAGATATAACTGCCTTCCAATATAAAATGGGGGTGCCAGTGTTCCCTGAATAATTAGTTTGTGTTGTTGGTACGGGGCTGATTCAGAAGCAGTAGATCACATTTATATATGAATTTACCGACTGTGAGATGGTATGGTTTCCATCTGCTGGGGCTCGTAAGTTAGATATATTGTTCAGGGGAGACCTCTGGCAGCAATTGAGCTGAGGAAAAATAGAACTTGTTGGACAAGTGCACATTTTTAATGGAAAGATTTACAGGATACTGTTTTAAAGTGATTTGACGGGTTTGTTTTCAGCATTCTGTCCAGTCTGTGTATCAGTCTATTTTTCCAGGTTATATTTATTGCCATAGAAAGAGGGGCTCCTTTTTGTTTAAAATGTAATGTATACTGTATTTTGGAGTGAGGGTGTATGGCAATTTGACCGGTGATTATGAACAGGTGTAGAGGTGATGCGGTGCAAAAGGAATCGCCAACAATTGTAATCCGGTAGGAAAGTGGTTTTTAATTGTAATCCAGGTCTGGCGACCAAATAATAAACTCCGGCAATACACAACGATGTGTATTGCATGGAGAACACAACAGGGTTACAGTCCCAAACAATAATACGGCACACGGTCACCAGTCCTGGGTGCGTGTGGTCGTGCTCGTGGTGGGTGATAAACAATGTTATTTCGTGAATGTATTGGTGCAGTGATGATCCGGCTTATGCTGGCCCAAGGCGACAGCTCCGGATACATGTTAGCTGTCTGGTGGTTCAATAAACACAGACAGTTACTAACAGACAATACAAACAAACACAACACTCACGAATATTTCTTTATTCTTTTTCTGGCAGTCACTAATGCAGCTTTCTCGGTCCTTCCAGTTTCACAACGTAAAACCCCAAGCGAAGGAAAATTATTTCTCTGGCCCCTTTTATGTTACCCCGCATGATCCCTTGGTAAACGATTTCAGCTGCATCTGTAGCTTGCAGCTGCTACCTCATTTACTTTCCGGGTCAATACGTTCCTGCAACAGGTTTTCTCTTCCATCCAGGCTGACCGACTTCCCAACCTTGGAAACAAACTGTCAGGCCAGCCCGTCCAGATACTTTTCCTTTCGCTATTTAGCACCCTCACAGGTCGAGAGGGAGATTTACCAGAACTCATTGTATTCCTGTCACAGGGTGGCTAAGACGAAATGTCCTTGATAAGAATACTAGCCTTCAAAGCTTATAGTCATAGGAAAGAGAAAATGTGGACTGTTTGTTTCGAAATAGCAAAAATGAATGGTATAAAAAAGGGTTCAGTGTTTTTCATATAAATATAATCACATGCCTGGAGCACTTCAGAAATATATAGGGACAAACATTTAATAATGGATAAATACAGAAACAGAAGTTACAGCTAGTGTTAAAACTTGTTCACCTGTCCAGTGGCCACACATTAAGTGATTAGATCCAGTACCAGGGGAAAAAACTGTTTGTTTTCAATCTACAGTGAGAGTTCTAGCGTATGAATGAATAACATTCTTAATAAATGTTACAGAGTATTTACTGGATCTCATTTTGGAATGTACCGGGCGTTCATTCAAATCCAGCCGCAGAATGACTGGCTGTATAGCACTGTTTCAAATATGTTGCTCTGCTACATCACTGTATAGGTCTCAAATGTACAGTCTTTAGCAAAGATGTCTTTTTTAAATCATGATATCAGTAGTACACTAGGTTGTAGAAATCTCTGTTTGCAAGCCATGTTTTTAGGTCTTCTTGTACCTGTAGAGTGAAATTGTCTCCACGCCTTAAGGTCCTTCTTTCCTGTCAGGAACCAACCAGCTGCTTCCCCGAATGATTGACATGCTTTGCAGCTGAGGTAAAATGACCAAAGAAGTAAAGCACTAACAGACTTCCTGGAAGGCAAAGCAAACAAATTGTGAACTTCCTTCTACCTACGTAGTACCAGATGTTATGTTTGTAAATTAAAATGCATGTTTGCTATAGCATGTGTTCCTTTCAAAACTGCACATTTAAGACGTATATAGTGAAAGGAAGCATATTTCAGATTTTTTGTTTTGTTTTGTTTTGTTAGCTACACTTGTTTTAAAAAAGACTTTCCTTTCTATGTATTGTATTATTTCACTATTTGTCCATCCCTGTGTGGTAACTACAGTTTTTCATGATCGTTCATTAAGTATGATCTCTTTTTTATGCTGATTCTACAATTGTCCACTACAGTTATTGATCTGCTTTAGGTATTGCTGAGACCAGATATTAGGAGCTTTTAAAAAAGTTTAAAAAATAAAATAAAATTGCAATAACATTTAAGGGAACCAAGTATTTGCTAGAAATGTAATAAAGCTTAATCAGATTGTTTTGTGGGAGGCATTAAAACGTTAAACCGGACTTCTTGTTAATTGGGATAGCAATAAAGATATAATACAGGAAAAATAAAACCTATTGTGGAAAATAGAAGCCCCCCCCCCCCCCCATCCCACACTCACTTAAAGCTTGTGTACAGCTGTGATCAGTATGAATCTGCAGCTGTCTGTATTTTATATTGGCCTCCTTCCTAGTTTGTTAGTTTTGCCCTGAGTTGGCGCCTCTTATTAAGTTTCTAAGTTCCTTTCCAGATAGCAACTGTCCTTGGCTCTGTGTGAAATCAAAACACCACTCCTTTCAACTAAGGAGGAATGCCCTATCCAGCACTATGATTTATGCTGTAGAAGTAATAACTTAAAAAAAAAAAATCTTATTATTATTAATATAAAATTAAATATGATTGTGGGACACTGCTAGTATAAAACTAATAAATCATTTGAAACTGATCTGGACCACTGTCGGTGTTCTGATGAATATCAAATTTTATTTAGCTCATCAAGACAATCCTTCAAAAGCTCAGTAGCTTAAGAAGTCCTTCCACAAATCTTATCTGTCGTGTACTAACATTCGATATAGAAACAAATTTACATCTGGCTTCATAATTAGGGTTTCGCTTCTCAAAGTGTCTTTTGGGTCAGCATACATTTTGATGAGATGCATGAAATTATACTGTTGGCTTCCACTGTAAAGGGTGTTTCCCAGTTAATTGGCTATATTTAAGGCATGCACACACACTGTATAATCATACATAAGCGCATAGTTGCTCACTGTTTTTGATTGAAATAATATGCACTTGTATGTGAGTGAAGGCATCCGAACAGCTGAATCTGCATTACTGTACATCCACATGACAAGTTGTGTTCCTAACACTGATAAAAGACTATATTAAAAACTAGTAATTCCAAAATAGTCTGGCATGCTAGCACATCCATTTATCTAGTTTATAAGCATACTCCCATTACAAAAGCATCCATGTGCATGATTATACAGTCTTGGGTCCACAGTGAAGCTTGGAGATGATTTCGTTTCTTTGCACTGTTTTTTCACAGATTTCCATATTTTGCAAGCTCTGTGGTCGAGTTGGAATGTGAGGTCATGGCTATTTGGCGCAGAGAAGCCGCAGACGGGTCTATATGTGTTGGACCCCACTTATCCAGTTATGGATTCCACACATAATTAATCAGCTGCTAAATTTAGCTTGAACAACACTTTCCTTTCATTACGACATCTGTGGGAGCTGTATAAAGAGTCCTAATGAATGTAAATTTTCATGTTAGGGGAATACAGTGTATAGTTGTCTTCAGATAACAATACAGATCCTAAAAAGGTTTGAGATAAGAGCAACAAGTAATACACATCTAAATCATTATAAATACTTTCTAAATTAATACATATGAACAATAATTTATGAGGTAAAACCACAGCAAACATAGACAAGTATTAAAGCATTTTGTCTTATGCCTTTAGTTGAAATGTTTGAAATACTTCATTTGGTGGAATATAGCACTGACCAACCACTAAAGATGCTAGCTTCATTGTTTTTCTTATTTTCTTTTTGTTTTGTTGAGATTTCTTATGTTGCTGATAAAGGAGTCCATTAAAAGGTGAAAGCACTTGTGTTGCTGACCGATCAAAAAACATAAAATATTGTTTGTTATTGCAAGATATTATATTCTTTTGGTTTGAGAAGTAGCATGAAATGTTCAACACATTGCATGCTGGCAAAGTTGAAAGTTTATGGGTTTTGTATTTCAGCCAGACTATTGCTTAAGATCTTGAATTTATGAGAAATGTTTCTGGCAAAATAATCTCATTTTTAAAAAGTTCCTGCCCCCATGACCAAAAGTCAAGCAGACAATGAATTAAGTAGGTAACTCCCACATTCATGACAGCCTCCATTCAGTGGCATTTACATGTGACTTTATCCAATCAATACAATAGAGTAATGTAGAATAAAAATCTATTTAAAATGTATTTCATTTATTTAGCAAATAATTGCACGTGGTTGGAATGTCATAGAAACATTTTCAATTCCATGCATGAATATAAACAGTTCTACAGTACATTTCTGAAATTGCTAAAAATGAAGAGAGGATTTCCATCAAAGCTTGAACTTATGAGTTATTTAAAGAATGTTTTTGGAAGTGTTTTTTCTTTTATTAAAGAAGCCAGTTCAGTCAGTTCTAAAAACACAAGTTTTGAGAATAGTTTGCTACATGCGTTTTGCACTATTTTGTGTTTTGTGCTCATTTTATCTTTGTTTTTATGCCAACAGTCTAATGACAATTTAAACAATCGACCTGATCTTTTAAACATATAAAGTTTAGTTAAAAGAAAAGGAATTCTAAAGTGTATGGATACAACCCATGCCTCGGATGCCTTGTGAATACAATTTCCTTCAGCCACTTGACAAGTGATTTGCATCAGTTCAGCCCATGCCTTCAAGTGTGTTATTCCTCTTACAAAATGGCTTAAAATTTATGTTTTTCAAAAATATAAAATAACAAGAGATTTTGAACTTTAAATTACATTTTATTGAATGTATCCTTCCACCAATGAGAAATAGTCCCAATACACTGTAGAGGGATACTATTTGGCTAGATAAACTTATTCCTTTTGTGAAAAGGAAAACTACAAAAATCTAAAACTGCCTACTTGTATGCTTTATACACATTGGTAGGTAAATACTATATTTGAAATGACTGTTCTACAAATATCAACATCTGCACAATTAGATTTTAAATGTCAAGCCTTTGTTTATTCGCATCACTAGACCTTCAGCTGAACTCGAAGTGGCAGGCAGGCTGGTTTGTGTGCTTTCTGGGGGGCCACTCATAGTGAACACAAACAAAACGCCTTACTGCGTTTTAATACACACTGATGTGTAAAATTACTGAATGCTTGTTGAATGGAAAAATCTGAATATCATTTTTTTGGCCATGGAAGATGAGCCGGAAGTGTCTGTTATGCTCTTCAAACCATCCACTTGCCAAGGGTATACCAGGAGGAACAACCCTCTCTTCAGAGCCATGCCAAATTCAACTGGGTCGATAGCTCCTAATAGGCATTGTGTATTCAGGCTGGACATATTAGCTATTCTTTTTTTTTTTTTTTTTTTTTTTTTTTTTTAATTTTCCACTGGAGTTCAAAGTTGACAGTCGTGATGTACTGCTGCTGTAGGTAGCACAGTGATTAACATGACCATTGCCTGCTGAGTTCAGAAGAGAAGCAGGGTGGCAGGAAGGCTTCAGGCAGCTACATTTAACATTACCTTTAGGAAATGTAAACAAACGACCAGCAAAATCTTGCTTTTTGGTTTGTCTGAAAATCAACTAGAATAGGAAACTCTGCTTCAAATCTGTATTTGTGAGAGGATTAACTGCAATATACAAGTAAAATAACAGCACAATTACGTGTCTTTTCCCATATAGTAGCCCTGGGGAAGGTTGTGTACTTTATTAATATTACAAAACTAGAAAGGAACACACTGTTTTTACTTTTGATCCTGTGAATAAATTGTGTTTTTTTAGGGGGGATTCTCATTGAACAACAGGTGTTGTTTTTGTTTGTTTTTCTTTTTAAATAACAAGCATTACAAATAGTAAAAACCAGGCCCTCTCACTGCTTTGTTCCTGGTGGGTTCTCTGCTGCTTAATAAAGAATGTTTCCAGAGTGGAATTTTCTTGCATGTTTTTGGGTGGGGTCTCCAGGTGGTGGGGAAATATAGCAATAGGAAACAGGTGCTAGTTGATGATGGTCATTCTGTATTGCACTGCACAGAAATATCAACAAAATGAGTGCAATTGTGATGACGTTATCTGACCTAAATAATACCTTTTATTTTTAATACCAAACTGTTTTGTATTAGACACCAACAAAACACTGATGTACCGAGAGTAGGAAAGTTACCATTTTATTTAGTTAACCCCTGGTTGAATATTCTTTAGATAACCTAGGCTTGTGTGAAACCAAATCCACATTTCAGAAAACTGAAATGTTTTATTTTCATGTTTTTCTACCACATCTTTTATAAAATCCAGAAAATAGCTTTTGTCTGTAATTTTAAGCAAAATTAGTCTGAAGGGTGGGATGTCAAGTTTTTCCAAGACACTCCTCAATTACACTGTGGTATTGTACAGTGGTTTCCATAGACTTGCTTCCTCTAATTTCCTCTATTCATTTCAACTTCATTCTACTGTGTAGTGTGTAATAAATATTAATTTGGAGTCAATGGTTTTACACTGGTTATTTATTTTATCAACAGATTAGTTTTAAATTACTATATACTTCAAATCGTCCTCTTTTCACTGCTCGCTTCAACTTGCTCCAGCTATGCATGATTTGGATTGAGAACTCCATCGCTTAACATTTAGCACTGTGTGTATTTAATATATAAACATCAACATGATCAACAATATTTAGAAAGTATGCCTTTTTATGCAAAAAAGAATGCCAACTGCAGTACTCGATTTTATATAGCGCCTTTCATAGTGGACCACCATCACAGCTGCAGAGTCACTTACAAGAACGTCTCACCCAAAAGACAGAGCACAACGAGGTTAAGTGACTTGCTCGGGGTCACACAATGAGTCAGTGGCTGAGCTTGGATTTGAACTGGGTACCTCCTGGTACCAGGTACCTCCTTTTTTTCCTGCCATTGAACTAATGTCCTGGAAATAATAGATTGAATAATTCCCTTTGTCACATTGTAAGTGCTCTGAGGTGGAAGAAATCACAGCAACAAACGTGGATAATAACCATGGAGATATATTAAAAATAACACATCCCTAACATTTAAAGCTATGGGGATTAGTTAGCATACGTAAAATAATTGAATTGGTGGAGTTAATAATTGAGAGCTGGTGTGCCTTTCAGAGACATTTTAAATTACAAGGACAGGAAAGAGTGGTTTGCTTATTCAACAATATAGTAGAAAGTAGCAACGTAGGCTGTACAAAATTTGACAAAACAAAAAATGTGATTACATTACATTTTACTTTAGGGTGGCTCTGTGTTAGTTTGCACAACCTTATGTCAACAAAAATAAAAGTCAGTTTGGGCCAAGGCCTAATATCACAGAGGTTGCATGCATTAAACCCAACAATGGCCCAGAACTAGCAGGTTTCCTGCTGAAGTCCTGTCAGTGATGTTCCCTTTAAGAACTTCCTCTGCTGTTTCCAAAGAAAACAGGGCTGCCACCTCGCACAATTAGAGATCAGCAGAGCTGTCAGTTCTAGAGCCAACAAGGTTACCTTAACAGGGCCTATGTACAAACTGTCTCTTTGCCAGAACCCACTGTAATACAGAACACACAGATTGCAATACAGTACCGTCTCACATTTCTTTCAGCAGACATCTCTGCCCATGTCACTCAGTAATAGGAGCTCTAGAGTTTTTTGCATGTTGGGTTTCAGCGGTGATGATTGCTGTTCATGGCACCAGCTTTGGCAGTGAGCTGGCAGTTTGTGTTTGTTGCTAATTACAATATAGATAATTAGCTTCTTAGCTAAAAAGGCTTGTTTTGAAATGGCTTTGTTTTATAATTTCATATAATCTACAGGCATATAACATGGATTTAAGCACCAGTGTAGGCCATCTTTCCATTGTAGTAAACTGCAACTTCAGGTTTTAAGCCCAGTGTACAGCCAATGTAACAAAAAAAGGATGCCCTTGTAATTATTGCATGGTTCTGAGTAGTTGCCAGCAATCAAAGAAACCAACAGAACAGCACAATATAATGTCACTATGTCTCAGTCAAAATACTGCAAGATATAATTACCACAGTATCCCATTACCACAGTATGATGTTAATCATAATATTATCTGCAGTAGCCTTAGCTTTTATAACACATTTTTATCTGATTTGAATATAACAGTTGACTGATACAAGTATGTGTACCATGTGTTAAGATGTTGTCATGGTTGCCAGGGCAATGTACAAAAAAAGAACAGTCATGCACTCCATTAAATCTATCAACAGGTGGCTGACGTTTGCATTAAAAAAAAGGCAAATAGTGAAATTCAACTCCTTCTAGAGCTCTATATTTTTCGTGCTTGAAATGCTGGGATATTTTAAGTAGACTGAGAAGGACTTACCAACAAAGCTACTGCAGCAGCTATACAGAATAATGCCTACATCTAATTTATCTAAATTGCAATTTTTATTGCCTGTGGTGACACAGGTAATAGTTTAGTTGCTAAATTAGCTTTATATATATATATATATATATATATATATATATATATATATATATATATATATATATATATATATATATATATATATAAACGTATAAATTGGGCAGCTGGCTCTTTGAGCTAATATATATATATATATTGTAAGGTACCAGGGAGGGGGTTAAAATCCTTCCCTGCTAAAAACCTTGTGAGAATGCACATTTGGGTATTATGGGGTTTAATTGTGTAATGGTTTAATTGTTTAGTAATCCCCTGCACCTGATGGTAGTTGTAAATTAGAGCCAGGTGCAGGGTATTTAAGAGAGGCAGCCAGTCTGTTCAGGGCTGCTGTGCGTAGGGAGGCAGAAGGTGTGGTCTGCTTCCAAGCAGTCAAGGTAAAGTGCTGTGTTAAACCTTGTGAGTTGTGTTTGGGTTACAGGTAAACAGCTTAGCTGTCCTGGTTGAGTTAGGTTCCAGACTGTATAGTTAGTGCTCCAAGAAGGAGCTAGGTGTTTGTTTGTTTTGTTTAATTTATTTGATTGGTGTTTATTAAAAGTGCGCGTCAGCACTTAAATCAATTCCATTTCTGTGTCCTGGGTCTACTTTGAAAGGGGCAACGAACGTGAAAAGTGAAAGGATCGTTTACAATATATATATATATATATATATATATATATATATATATATATATATATTAGCTCAAAGAGCCAGCTGCCCAATGTTTCGATATGTTGTACATATCTTTCTCAAGGGAGTTGTTTGTTATTTATGGAGAAATTATGATGGTGCTTCTTTGCCAGCAGTTGAGGTAAACAACCGATGGAAAGTTGACTGCAGTGGAGAATAATTGCTGTCTTCAGGCACCTGTGCTAATAAATACAATGTGAAAGGCGAAAGAAAAAGGGAAAATAAAACACAGTAATAAAAACTACAAATGAAAGGTGCTGCACTCAGCAGCATTAACCCCCAGTGATCGCTACCCGCACGACCCAGGTCACCGACCTACACTCTCGGCTCCCTCAGCCTGTTAAACACAATACGTTGGGGATCTGCCCAAGGTTTCCCCGCTACCCCTATGTTTCTCTTTTCGTTCGGGTTTTTTTCTCCCGGCCTGGACCAGCTCTTGCGCACGCTCAGCACATCTAAAAGGGAAGCCCTGAGGAAACAGCACAGTTTTATTTTATAGGGCTGACAATTCCCCCAAGACCTGTCTCTCAGCCACTCAGAGAGAAGGAAAGCCACACACCCTATCTCCCACCTTTCCGTGTCACTGCCATAACCATCAGGCAGGTATTGGACAACTGTTGCCCTCCTCCTGCGGCCCCATGAACATGCCAGCAGAGTCAGTACAGATCTCCCCCTGTTACATATCCTCACCCTCAGAATGACACCACCGGTTCATTTGAAAATCCTACACTCCCATGCCTTCCCCAGATAAAAAAATTGTGTTTTGATGCAGTTTCCCTGCTCAGTGGACTACCCAGAAAACATAGGGCTTCAGGGCCAAGTACCACCGTATGATTCTGGCATTGCTATCTTTCATTCGGTGAAGCCATGCTAAGGGGGCATGATCTTTAACCAGGGTGAAGTGTCACCCCAGGAGGAAGTACCAGAGTGCCTCGACTGCCCACTTTACCGCGAGACACTCCTTCTCCTTCTGTAATTTTTCTCGCGGGGAAGGAGCTTCCTGCTGATGTACAGGACCTGGTGCTCACTTCCCCGAACCTCCTGAGACAACACTGCCCTGAGCCCTGTCTCTGACGCACCTGTCTGCAGGGTGAACCTCTTACTGAAATCCAGACTGCATAGCACTGGCTTGCTACACAGCCTCCGCTTCAAGGCGAGAAACCCGTCCACTGAACCATATTTGGGGCAGCCTTCTGGGTGAGGTCTGTCAAGGGAGCAGCGAGCGTGGCGAAGCTCGGAATGAACTTCCTATAATAGCCCGCTAGTCCCAAGAAAAAGTGCACCTGGGTTTTGGTCGTAGGAACCGGCCAGTCAGCCAAGGCTTTCTCCTTAGCAATCAACGGTCTGATCTGGCCCCCCTATTTGATACCCCAAATACTCTGACTCACTCTTCCAATGGTACATTTCTTTGGGTTAGCAGTGAGCCCCGCCTCCCACAAGGATTGCAGCACCGCCGCCACCTTACACAGATGACTTGGCCAATCCTCACTGTGGATAATCACGTCATCTATGTAAGTAGCAGTGTAATGCTGATGGGACCGTAAGATCATCCGTTGGAAAGTAGCTAGTGCTACGTGCAACCCAAAGGGCATGGTCCTGAATTGGTATAACCCGAAGGGAGTTGAAAACGCTGTCCTCTCTCTAGATTCCAGGGTCAGGGGTATCTGCCAGTACCCCTTCGTTAAATCCAGTGTGGTCATAAAAAGAGCCGTGCCCAGCCACTCCAGCAACTCATCTACCCGGGGCATCGGATACGCGTCAAACTTCGATTTTTCATTGATCCGCCTGAAATCAATGCAAAACCGAGTTGACCCGTCCAGCTTATCTACTAAAACCACAGAACTGTTCCAGTCACTTTGGGACTCTTCTATTACCCCCAGTCAAAGCATTTCATCAATCTCTGCCTTCATTACCTCTCTTTTAAGTTACGGTTACAGGTATACGGTATGGCCTCTGGCGAACTAGCACCCCCGGCTCAATATTAATGTGATGATGTGCTACTCGAGTTTGCCCTGGAACGGGAGAGAACACGTTAGGAAATTCCACCACCAGATCGTGGGCCTGACATTTCTGCACTGGTGTTAGATTCTACGCAATTTGTACCGACCCCTTTTCTCACCAACACAGAAAGATCAGGTCCCAGGTCTGGGACTTCATCTGCGTGCACCACTAGCAACGCCTCTGGTTGCAACCACGGCTTCAAGAGGTTTATATGATAAATGTGTTTCTCTCTCCATCACTCAGGTTGGCAGATCTCATAGTCCACCCTCCCAACCTGGCGTGTAACCTCAAAGGATCCTTGCCACTTAGCCAGAAGTTTCGACTCCAAACTGAGTAATAGAAGTACCTTATCCCCCGGCTGAAATGTGCGCAACCGGGCTCCTCGGTTATACTGTGCCTCTAGCAACCAGTTGTTTCATCTGTGTTGACCGTTGATGCCATGTTTATGAATGAATTTCAGTATTATAAAAAAAACATGTTCATGATCGATGATGTGTTAATTGAGTGTATTGAAACTACAATGCTATAAATTCTTTCATTACACAAACTTATATTTTCTTAAAATTTAAAATGTAAGTGTTTGGTGCCTACTTCTAATTAAGTTGAGAGTGTATACATAATTAACAGACTAAAAGTTGACATTAATTTATTTAATCTGTGATGTCTACACAGCGAAATTATAAGTGTAGTTGCTGCTATTAGGTTTCAACAGGGACATGATGTAAAATACTTTTTACCTGGCTAAAACTAAAGGCAATTGAATTAAGACCTTAATTCAATCAGTTTATTTTTGTGTTAAGATTTAGTAAACAGAATTTTATAATTACTGGAACTAAGAATAGGATTTTAATGCAGCCCCATCAAATGAATAACTAAAAATCTAGCCCCACTAGAGTGTAACATTTGTGTGGGGGTGTTTCTACAAACTATTTCAAAACCAATAATCTCAAAACCATAATCTCCCTAGGGATTTCATATAAAACACAGCTGTTACTGACCATCACGAGAGAGCAGGAATGGGTGGGTGTTTACTGCTAACAGCTAGGACATCTTGTACTTTTATTATACATTTCACACAATACAATAAAACAAATAATAATAAACACACAGTGTTAGCAAGTGTTGATGTTTTGAATCACTTTTTCTGAAAGTATGTTCTTAAAAACACACACACATATCTATAGCTATTGCCAAATATTTCACATCATCTAGAATTAAAATAATTAAAAAAAATACATTAACACAATTTTGATCTTTTATTTAACATCATGTAATCAAAGAATACAAAGTGAGTCTACCGGAAGTGATAATAGCGCTATATAGAAACAAAGGGGCAGCGTGGCTCTGGAATGTGGATTTCTGTTACTAGTTGCAATTGTTTTTTTGTTTTGTTTTTTTTCCTTGTGTGGACTGGTCTGTGTTGATACTTGATTTGTATAAATGTATTACTTTGTTGATCTTGTGTTTAAATGGTCAACCATTTCACTTGAGCCAGATTCTGATACAGTGCCAAACTATAATAAGAGTTTCTTTCATCTACCAGCCCCATACACAGAGAGAGCCTCTGAGACCCAGACAATGCTGCCATTTTGAAGCAGCACTGCCAGCAAAATAGACTTCATTGGGAGGAAACATCAAGGACATAGATGTTTTCAGAGTTTTTTTTTTTCCCCATTATAAATCTTACCAAGCTTAGTAGTGTGCCAGTTTGTCTTCTTCCTTCAGTAATTCTGTAGTTTTCCAAGGACCTTCCCATAATCTTTGCATTCTGTTGACAATGAAGGCCTTTGTGTATTATCCCAGTAGCTATGTGTTTTGCCATTTCTAACAAATAACAGAAGAAGGTGCTTTATTATTCCCGGCTTGAACAGACTGCTGGTGTAAATATGTATATCATCCCATGACACAATGGAACATTTTCGATAGAGGGCAGCTGGCAACAACTGTCCAATGGGTTGATGTCATGTTGTTTTTTTAAATGTATTTGTAGTCACTGATGATGAATTTTGTATGTATATTTTTAATCTTTATGCACAAAAAAATAGCTTTTTTTTTTTTTAAAACATCATCCTCCTTTTGAATTTTTTGCAGGCCACCTAATTAAATGCATGTGGGCTTGTGAGGGAGGGAGGTTGGGGGGGGCACATGTTTCTGAGAGGATCACAATAAGGGACATTTTACACGTTTGTAGAGTAGTCTTTTTATGATACATGTATGTTACATTATCTTGTTAAATATTGATGTAGTTAATAGTAAATGCATTCATATGTACAATTAAAGTCCGAGAAGATGCAATATAATTGTATGTTAATTTAACATGTTTTGGAATAATGGCTGAAGCATGTTTTACAACACCATTAAGCAAACAGCTTACCGAACTTGAGAAGTATGCTGAGTCATGAGATTTTTGTGTCCCAGTGTTATGTCGTCCCTTGTGTTTGATGCAGTGCCCTCATGTGTGTCCTGCACTCTGTTTAATTTCAATTTGACTCGTGCTTAAGGGGAAGGTGATGTGCTCCAGGGTGATGACAGCTCTGACATTCTTCACAAGCTGCTACGCCACTAAAACTACTAAGAAAACAATGAGAGAAAATAGATGTTGGCAAGCTGCATCCTGCCAACATAGACAACCAATCTTCTATTGCAATGCAGGGGGACTACACCACCAATGGTGGCACAACAGCAGCTACAATGGTAACATTTTGATATTTTCACTTACTAAATGTATAGTATCTATTGCTATACCACAGATTGCTACTGTAGTGGGACCGCTGTGCAATAATTGTTCCAAATCCATTCAGAGTATCTATAATGTGTTTCTGTGCTAAAACACTTATGCCCTCATAAGCTCATACTTATGGAATTCATTTTCAAGCCTAGACGATGATACTAACTCCAGGCAAGATCAAAGCAAACTCAAAGCTAGGCAGACTTAGAGAAAGATAATAATAACTCAACATGGAAGGGACAGAAGACACTCAAAGGGATTGCAAATACATTAAATGAATAAAAGAAAATGTAACAAAGCAGTCATGCCACTGGAAGCTAACATTGCATTTCCTTAAGATTGTAATGCCTGGGAGTAACAAGTGCTTAAATAAAGCATTAAAACAAGAAGTATGCAAATCAGGAAAGGATAGAGACCTACACTTGCCATTCATTTTTTTTATCAAATCATTGGCATATTTTTACATGAATTTTTGAAGATCTCACAGAGACAAAAGCAGGGTGACTGGAGGTGGCTTTTCCAATAATCTACATGTGTAGTCCCTTTAAAAACAGAATCGATGTCTTCTTAATTGCTGTAAAATTCCAAGGCTCCCCAAATAATGAACGCAATCATGACAATGAGGGTTGCAATCAGCGCAGGTGAGTTAGGAGGACAGAGAGCAGTAGGCACTGTATGAGATTTGTGGAGAATGAAAATCAAGCCAAACAAATATATCAGAGGAAGGTCAGCAAAGTCCATCCACATCACAGCTGACACCACTGGAGAGGCAAGCGGAGAGGACAATCCTTCCCAAACAGGGTCTTCTCCGTCTTGCCCTTCTCCTCCTAAGGTCTCTGAAGCTGTGGGGTTTTATACAGCTCTTAATTACTCTCTTCTACAATGGTTTGCACCTTGTCAGAGGAGGTGCGAAGCTCTTGAAAGGTCAGTAATTGCCCAAGTGCAATGCAAAATCCTTACATTATAATGTTTGCGCCCTCTTAGTACTCCAGATCCCTGCTCAATTCTATGCTCTTTTCTTCATTTGAATACATTTCAATATCATTAAATGGATTTATGATGGCAAAGTGCTAATTTTATAGCAGGTGCAGAACGGCAGGTGAAAAATATTCTTTACATACACAATACTTTTAGTGACCGCTAAAGTTCAACTTTACGCCAGCTAACAGTTTTTGGCAGCAATATGGGTGTTTTGCAGCCGCAGATCACTTTGCACATATCCTTGCATCGGTCCCTAAATGTATTGAGATCGCCCCACACTGGCAGGTAGATACACTGTAATAAGGCTGCAGAAAGCTCAGTTAAGGCAGTAGGTTATATCATATTGTGTTCTACGAGACAAGTTGATAAAAAGTGCTTTTAATTCTGTGAACAATAAAAATGCACCAAAGCTTAATTCTCTTGTTCTGTTTATAGTGGTGTACTAATTGAGATGTTTACTGGTACTGCAAAGGTTGAATTAAACTGTATAAATGAGCATAATACAGACATGCCAGTCTTGGCTCAGTTCAGTAAGTCAAATCCTAATTTTGAGAAACACGGAGGAGTTGCAGTACATTGATTTGCTGCTGTAACTGCTGCTGTGACATTTCTATTCAAGCTGAATAGAGCAAGCTAATCATTGATAATTGTCCGTTGTTCCCGAAGTTTGAAAAGAACATTGATCAAAGTGGTGGATAGTGGGTAGGTGGTGGCATTTTATAAATTGGGCATCTCTGTGTTTCTCGAGATGAACTACCCATTATTGCAGGTCTGATATTTATCTATACTAATCATTTCAATCTTGTTGATCAGACTAGTGTGTGGGATGGCATTTTGATTTTGCAAATTACCATGAACAGTGATGAACTGCTGACCCACTTTATTCAAATTTACAAGAATTTTAAGACCTGATTTTGTTGGAATAAAACATTCAGAAACTCCTAAGACAGCACACACTGTTCTTAATATGACTGTAAAGAGCAAAAAACTGTTTTTCTGCAGGATATAGATCAAATCAAAGGAATTCACCAATATCTCAGTATCCAGGTTTTTGGGCAGCAACATTCTGTAACAGATTTCCAAATTGTACTTATAAACAAAAAATAACAAAAAAAAAAAAAAAAAAAAAAAAAAAAAAAGTATGCTTCTCTTATTAAAATTTCACACCAAATCACATGTACATCATAAATATTATTAAAGCGCTGTTACACCAGTAGTTCCCACCACTGCTAAAAATACATAATACATTAATTTGGAAATAATTTCTACTGATTTAACTTTAACTTTGCATATTCCTGCAAAGAATTCAAGCTGTGCTCCATCTGCACTAGATTCTTCATAAACACAGTCAATGAGGTGAAACTTAGAAAGGATGCACTATGAAGACTATTAACCTCCCAGGGTTCAGACGTTGGTACAAGGGGCAAAGGCTGAAAACATCAAATACTTAAACGGTGCCTTCTCATCCACACAGTTTTGGGTCTGTTGATAGTAAATCGCACAACAGGGGAATTTGCTGGACTGACTAGAAAGACTGTCATTTTGTAAACACTTTTGATTCCCCGGCCAAACTGGGTAGAAAACTGAATTGCCACATTTGGATTTTGAAAGAGGATTTCATCCCAAATGGACTCCTTCATTATGAATATACAGATGCTGCCCTTGCCAGTAGTGATAGAAAACAAAACTGTATCTTGCTGTATTTCTTTTACTCTAGACTAAGTTGTAAAGTTCAGTGTTCAACACATATCTGTTGTAGGATATTAGATTACATGACACTATTAAAACTGCTTTTCTGATTTAGATAAGACTCAGCAAAAGGGGGTGAAAGAGGTTATAGTAGTAATTGAAAATCTTAATTTGGCCTCTATATTGGTATTTACGGAAAGGGCATTTATGACATACGTTTGCAAGCTGTTGTTCGTGATTATATTGTTAAGTCAAGCTCAGGTTGGTGACAGTTTCCCCTGCAGTTAAGTCATAGTCTAAGATCTTATCTGTTTAATATTTTTTTCTCTGTTGTATTTGTATGATTTTACTGAAAATCTGCTGTAAAGCTGAAATCTGTCAAGGTGTATTACTTGTCTAGACCACTTTAATCTTTGTCTATGTAACCACATACTATACATTACATTCTGGTACGCGCCCTCTGAACTCTGTAGTTATCCCCCACCATGTGTGTCACGCCTAAAAATGTTACATACACCTTGTAAACTGGTTTCCCTATTGTGTGAAAACTGCCTAGGGAACTGCTTTAGCACAAGTTATTTAGTATATCATAATCTGAAGCTACAGTATATGGAGGCTGTCTGGGTGTCTGTCACACTTATATTTTTACATATATCTTCACTTGATACCAACGCCAATTGTGATGAAACTTGCTAAGAGCCTTCATCAAGATAATGAGTCTCGTATTCTGAGTGTGTATGTAGCATGTATTTCTGTCTGTCTGACTGCCTGTCTGTATGTCAAACTTACAAACAAGTGGCCCAAGCAATCAAACTTCCTCTTTTATATGATTTTAAGATTAAATGTTTTAAAGTAAAATTAGAATGGTAGCATTAACTATGTGATTCTATATGTTTGCACTAGGGTTATTATTGTGTTAAATACCAGGAACCAGCATTGCATTTGAACAGATATCCTAGTAGCAGTTGTAGCATTGCTATTAAATAATAAAGAATAATGTTAGTAATACCGGCTTACTAAACTATTCAGCCTGTCCTGAGGCAGCAGCTTATTTATTTGATGGGCTGGAATGAATAATGGAAATGCATTGAGTCTGAATATAATTGGTTAGTTGAAAGCCTGGCCCCTTTACAAAATATATTTTAAAAATGCATTTTGAATTTTGAGACCACTCAGGAATACACAGGCCCTGTTTAAAGAGTTGATCTGCTTAATTATTCAGATAAAAACAGTGTTAATTAATGTTCTGGGTGTTTTTCTGTGACACAGGGATGGTGAGGCTGTAAGCTATCAAACTAAAATTGAGAGTGGTTAATGTATTGTCTATGAAGTGTGTTAATGTAGAGATTGTGCCAAATGCCCTGCAGCAGCTCTGGTTATGAATGACTGGACAGGTTTGTATTAAATTGTCATTTAACCATGAACTACCATTGAGAAGTTTAATAGACAGGGGTGTATGATTAGAATTACAAACAGTTGGAGTGTAAGAAGTATCAGACCACTCAGCCTATATTTAGCTACTGCACTGCTGTCAATTAACTGGTACTGTGTTTCACTGCTCAGTTCAAAGCTTTCACAGTAACATATATAACGAGGCTTCTTTGTTTTCAAAACCATGATAATTTATTCAGTTTTAAAGGAGAATGAAACATCATGAAACCTTTTAATTGTGCAGCAGGTGTTGACACTTCATGCAATACTGGGTACAGATATCCCTGTAAACAACAGGAAAGTGCATGAGCAGGATGGTAAATATCCTTTCAGTTTAAGCCTTACCTATTCTTTCTGTGTAATTATTTAATTAACATTTAAATTATGTTTAAACAAAGGACTGAGTCAGCTCAGAATACATGTTGCTGTAAAAGAAGAGTGATGTATTAGAATTATTTTGTGCAGAGACCCTTAAAATATATTGTTTTCAATGCACAGTGTCTAGAATCTAGCAAGGTTCATGAAGTATCTTCATTTAATCATAACACAAGTTTACCGGCCGTATCATTGTATCAAAAATACCCGCGGTTAGAATACTGTTTTATTTTTATCCTCATTACTCAAACGATGTGCACTCGTGGGAAGGATTCCTCATTACTCTTTTACATGTATTTGAAGATTGGATGATTTATCTACTCAGTCCTCGAAAGATCTTTATGGGAAACAATTGACAATCTTGTGGTGCCATATGAAATATTGATGGATAACTTTTATCTTCATTCTGCATACAACTTGCGCAAACTGGGGAAAGCTTCTGAAACAAAACAGACAACAAAAAGAGCTAAACAATGTATACAGTACTCATATGACTACATGCAAATGTGAAAATGCAATCCCATATTTCAGTTTATTTTTCAATGCAGTTATGATTTAATGATTTGTAAAATCAGCACTCTGATATCTGTGACCCAGATACATGTCAGTCGCGTTTTACCGCCCTTGTATTCAGAATAAAATCAATAACCATACACATGTACTGCACTTGCCAGTCACACATGATTTCTGACATCACCAATTTTCCGATATAAAGCCCATCTCTTGTTAAAATGTACTTGTTTAACTGTTTTTTCTCGTATGTCAAATCAGTCAAAGCCAACGAGACAAGCTACGATAATGTAAAACAGATAGTTTTAAGATACTGTGATGCATTTATTTATTTATTTATTTTAAATCTGTGATCTTTAGTTGTTTTTGTGCATTTTCATTTGCACGTGAACTGTGACATTTGGGCCTTATCGAGCACTATATTCTACAATTTGAATACTCTCTGTTTTAATTCTGGAAACTGTTGTGTTTTTTGTTGTTGTTTTTTTTTAATCTTTTGCTAAATTGCATTGCCTTTTACGTATTACGGAGAAATGTGCATGGATAACATTTTGATTTCATTTTGCTGTAGGGTCGTTAATGGGGAATTGTACATACTGCTACAATACGTACCAGATTTAGACGTACAGTATTACAGTCCACAATCGTCTCTTTTGTCAAGTGATATTTTCAGAATCGTAATGTTCTGAATTAAAATACTTATTCTGTTAAAATTATAGTGCTGTATCAACAAAACCAACTACAGTACATCTAAATAGAAACCTACTTATTTTAAAACAGCTATGTATTATGACAGTATATTTGTTGTGTTCCCTAAAAAAACGGACAAGGGTTGGAATGGGCAAAAATAACTTGTTTAACTGTTGTTGAATACATGAGTCATGACTGTAATTGATTTAGAGTTATGGATTCAACACCATAGTGAATTGTGTGTATATGACAGTTTCCAACTGTTACATCTCCTCTCCAATGAATGCAATAACAGTGCCCAGTGTTGCTTCGATGTGTTACACACTGACTGGAATTACAGAATGGAATTAAAGGGGAAGTCTCATTGGGGCTCTTTAGGATAGTAACATATCCAGTTGCAAATGCAAATACAGTTGCAAGTTGCAAATCCAGTATGTACAACATATCCAGTTGCAAATGCATACGTGCCTTTACTTGTTACAGCTATTCACATGTTCTGCTTGTTTCATCTAATAAAGTTCTCATCTCATGAATCCAGCATGTGTCGCAGCTGCCATTTTCAATGGGCCATTATACACTATACAAAAAAAGAATTTTATGTCAGTAACATTAGAAACTAATCCACTGTGACCTACATATAGAATATTATCAATGGTATCCATCAAGCTGCTACAAAAAAATATATTTTGGCAGGACAACTCAACAGTACATTGAGGTTATTTTTGTGTGTGTGACAAATTATTCTACATGACTGTAGACTGCAGTCAAAGTGGACACCTGAAGGGCTGGCCCTTGTCCTCCAGGAGCCAGCAGCCAAACATTTGTTGTAAAGAAGGGATTGGCTTGGTCATGGTATTCCCACTGACCTTCAGTTCTCCTGAGCTGTTGTGGGGATAAGACATTCTCCTCCAGAAACTAAGCTTCAGCACTTCATATTATATACAGGTGTCTTGTATCACTGTATGTATGTGCACAGTTCCTATAGAGATCTGAGAAACCCTACATCTGTTTTTAACTCTCTTACCTTTTGGTGACCTTTGCAATACTTTGGTTTTCAAATTAACTACTTTTTTTTCTCTCTGGATTCACTTCACTTGAAATACATGCTGTCCTTTTAACATAAAAGCTGGTTTGCTTTGCTTCAATAGTTTTATCTCTCAGTGGCTGTCATGAGGCACAATGTTTGTGATTTCATTTCATGCGCATACAGGGAGAGGACAAATTTCCTGTCACCATGCTGTAATACAATAAACAGTGCTGCTCATAAACAGAATACAGAAGAATAGGAGAGTTTAGCTGTTCTGTTTGCTATGGATACTGACGACAGCTAATTTCATAGTTTATAACGTAACGGGCTGGTACTTGCAGAAGCTATACATCTATATAAATCAGATCAGGTGCTGGTTGTTTTTGTCATTTAGTATTGGCAGTGCGAAACACTCCACTTTTTAATAACAGTTTCTAAATACATTGGTAACATTTTAAAATAATGGCCTCAAATTCCTAATAAATTCCAAATGATATTGATCACATGTATAAGGCATGCATTCATGCATGTACAGAGGTTGTGAGAGGTGTTAATTTATGCATGAATGCATGCCTTATACACATGAGTAACATCATTTGTTACAAAGAAAAATGAATACAGGTAATTAAATTCACATGAACTAACAGGGTTGAATTCAAAATGAATCACTTCAGAACTCAAAGGAAGTGCATATGATATTCAACTGCTATTCCTGTGTTATTCGGCCATTATTTTAAAGTGTTATTAATACATTGTCCATAAATGTTGAGTTCAGTTACACATTCTGATCATCCGAAAAAGTTTATTTGTGCAAAAAGGGTATTTATTTCTGTAATCTGTATTACAAGGTAAAATGTGTCATTAACTCTGTCGAGTTACTGCTTTCCTTTGATGAACTAGGAGTGTGTATCTGGCAATCAGAGTTTGGCTTCAAGGTTATACTAACGTTAGATCTCAGTGAGTGGCCAGTTAAGGAGTGTTCCTCATTGTGAATATTCTTTCAATTTCTACATTAGGGTATTTCTTTTTTTTTCTTTTGCTCCTATTGGAAATCATGCCCTTAGTTCCCAAATGAATAATCACACATTTTGACATAATTGGATTTAAGTGCATTTTAGCACCCTGTTTTCTGTACCCATTGTACAGTACATGCATACTGTTTGGTTAATGGACAGTTTTTGGTGAAAAAAACTTGTTCAGAAAGACAACCCTTTTTTATACAGAAACTGACACGAGGCTTATACAAATGAAAGCGTGTCCATTCACTAGATAACAATAATCTAACTGTCATTATATTCCTATTCCTCTGGTAGTAATTGTAATGATTGGGACTGAAAGCTTTACACCAAAGAGCAGCACTATGAAGAAGTTCACTGTAGTGTTAATGTTAACAAATCTTAAGAGGAACTCTAAGCCTCCTTATCTCTTCCACCGCCTTGAAGAAAAAAGTGCTTGAAAGAGTCCTGTTAAGTCAAATACTGTCTGAGGTAACCAGTTATTGCTCAGCCTATTATCCCCTATAATTCCGCTAAGCAGGCTTCATCCAGTCCTGCACAAGGGCTCAGATAGGATGTTTGTGCTCTGTGGCAGTGCCAGCTTGCGCCTTGGTTAAAAGCAGAAGCTCAGTGATTCAGTGTGAAATTGAATTGATCTATGTACATTTGATTCTGTGGCAGGCATTACAGTAAAGAATGATTCATCACTGTCTGTTAAGTTTCACTCAACTACCCTTAATAAATAATTTTCAGTGGCAGTCCAGTGGCAATGACAATGGTTTTGTACAAAGAGCCAATGGCAGGTGCATCGTAATTGGAAGAATACCAATGGTAAAAATGGCATAAACCATTTCTTGCCTTAGCATTTTGGTGCCAAGCACATGAGAAATAGAGAAATTAGATTGAATGAATGTGGAGCATAGCTTGCACTTTCACCTTTGCTCCCAGTCTTTTTATAACTGCCCTCAATACTGTTTAAACAATCAGGAGTTTGGTGTTAAATAAATTGCTCCACCCTTGCAGCTGCATGAACTCCTATTAGGAAACGGAGAGACTCAGCTTATTCATGCTCTGATAATTGCAGTCAGTTCAAGTCAGATTTACCAAGGGCCTGGTTGTTCAAACTTGGTGAGGGCTAGAGCAAGTTACAAGCCCATGTTCAGTGAATGTATATACAAGAATCGTCTTTCTGAATTTAAATACTACATTATCACCTGAATTGAAATGCTACTATAATCTATTTTGGCACTGGTTTTACAAAATAAATGCATTTTGCAAAATAGAAATGGAAACAGAATAATAATCTAGAGAGCTGCTTGTTCAATTGTAATGATACTTGCCAATGACCTTCTTCAGCACAAAATATTAAGGGCATCATAATGGAGTGGTATACTATGACTGTCAACTGCATGTATGTCACACTTACATTTTTAAATATACCTAGAGAATGGTTAACAGATTATGATGAGGCTTGAAAAGTGTATCAATGTCTAGGGTATATGGAGGCACCCTGTTTACTTACTTACTTTTTGCAACATACACACATAGGCGATATACTGTAGATCATCCTTTTCATGTCACTACCGATGGCTCTAATTCTGAATTTACAGCCATGGCAGGGGAATCAGTCTTAAGGACATGCTTTTAGATCTGGTTTTATGTTTTCCTTTAAAAAAAAAATTCAATTCTAACTCCACCAACAAAACCGGACACAGCTCTTATAACTTAGACCTTGTTGATTTGTTCTTTGTTAAAGCACAGGAGATCAAACTGCTTAGCAGTGCTAAAAATATCTTTGAAGGAAAATCCCATGGATGTTTTGTCCACCTACAGTCTAACCTTCATCTTGGCATCTATCAAAATCTCATAGAATGCTGAATTGCTGGTATTAGTCAGGTGCTGAGCAATAGATAACATTAGATATTGCACATATTCATGTTTATAGTGTTGTTAAAGAATCAGAATTTATTTTTTAATATTTGTTAAATATTGTGAGGATTACTTATAATACTAATGTTCTATTATTACTTCATCACATTACCCAAACCAGTTACCCATCCTCCCATCCACACTTTCACTTCCATCTTTTCTAAAATGGGAAAAATACCTTTCACAGATTTTTTTTAAATTAACATCAGACTTGGTCTCCAAGGTAAAATGGCTTTCAATTGCAAATTACAGCATTTGTTTTCATTTTAGCAGTGTCTGATTAAGTCTAGCATGAATCTTGTAAATATCCAGAATGGATACTAATAAGAGGCATTAGTTTGTTGAGGTGCTGTGTTGTCTGTATTGCAGTGTTTCTGTTTAAAGAATGCATACAATTTGCCTGGAGTTTCCGGTTGCTGCTTAAATGATTGACAGCATCTGTCATATAAGTGAAAACCTGTTTTCCTGTTTTAGGAGGGGGATAAGTGACAGGTTTCAGACCATTTTCTATTGTATTTATTTAATGTATTTATTTCAATCAGTAAACCAGGTAGAAGAGATGAGGTGATTAAGTGTTTAAGGGAATTTGGATGCCTTCCCATTATGGCCAAGGCTCCAAAACTCACACCTGTCATTAGTAGCCCCTCAGCTCCATTAACACTGTTAAATATTGTAATCACTGGCAAATACCATATTGTTAACTTTCATGCAAAGGTCCTGAGCTGTTTCAATGCTGAAAAAAAAACCTCTTCAAGCATCAAGCTTATTTTCTTTTAAAGCTATTATTAATCGGTCTGTTAACTTTATTTCCCCATAGTTTTAGCCTACTACAGAGTTGCATTTATTGTAGTATAGTACCAGTAATATGGATGACAAGTGGGAGACTAAGGATGAGAATATGTAACAGGTTTATCCTTTTGTAATCACAGTGAAGATAATGCTTCACTGTCAAAGGGGAGGATATTTCAAGCAACTATATTGGTACAGGTGCCTGCACAGCGAGATTCAAGACAGGAATGGAAAATGACAGATGTTTCCACAATTCTGTCAGCTGCTAAGACTTGTCAGGTGTGTTCTGGTCACTGTGGTGGGGCCAGCATGCCCCTTGTTAGGTCTGTAAATCGAATCATGCCATTGCCAACCGACCCACATCTGCTTTACAGACTGCCACAGGACAACCATCTAAAAATAGTTTGTATCGACATGTGGTCTTCATTAACATGCGAGATGTTATACAGGTGATTCATCCAAGTGGTCACTGCAGACAGGAGTCAGTTTTTGAAGGTGGTCTTTCAATGGCAGTTTGACTGCACATTGAAACTATCAGTGTAAATTATAGACAGATTCATCCATATTTGAGTAATTGCTTAGTAAGTGGAACAGCCTGCAGCATGCAGCTGACACTTTCATGTGAAAGGGCTGGCATGTTTTCTGTAATATATCTCCCTGTTTTGTTTCATTCCTGAAGGACAAGAAAGCAGAATCTGATGGACTTTGATATAGAGATAATAGGAGACCGGATGGTAGTTCCTGTATACAAGATTGCACAAATGACTGAAGTTTCACAAGGAAGAGCTACCAAATGGATTGTTTTATGAGCCATTCTAGGGGCAGTGATCTTTGAGGAATGGTGACATATTAGACCCTCAGGTAATTAAGGTACCTTGCCTTTCACATGACTGCATGTGGTAGCTCAGCCTTATTGACAGTGGTATGGAAGGTGTTTCTAATTATTTAGGAAACCCCTATACCTGCACAAATGTGCATAAAGATTATCGGTATCTTATGTGGTGCTGAGGGTTAGCTGGGCACAATTAAAATTTAAATCAATCATTTTCTAACATTTTGCTATTCTATTTTTGAAGAATTTAAAAACAAGAAGATAATCTATTTTAGTTCTATGTTATTTAGAGATAAATTTAGTTGCAATCGTGTTCTTGATACTGCTTGACTTTTTACATATAACAACCAAACCACAGTGCTTTTTTTCAGAGGCATGTCTCTATTTGTAAATATTGTACTTGACATTCCAAACATCTGCATACACTTGTATAAGCCATCTGTTTGAGTGCTGTTTTCATATCAAACAAATTGAGGCTTGATCTAGAAACTGAAGCTTGTCAGTCAACAGTGTGCGCTAGTCTGAGAGGATGCCTTCTCTCTTTCACAGTGACACATTCTGTGCTCTAGTAATTATTGGGCAGGTCAGTCACTGTCAGCTTGTGTGCCAATACTCAGAGAATCCCATTCACAGATTCAGCCATGCGGCAAGGCTAGCAGAACTCTGAGTCAATGAGTTTCTCAACCTACCTTGTCAAATCCGCCAGTATCAATCAAGCGTAGGAGGGTTTCCCTTACAGAATATAAAGAGCTATGTCATGAGGAACACAGGCTAGAAAACAGAACTGCGTGGTTCCATTACCACCCTGTAATATACCGGTATGCTGAAACTTATCTGAAAAAGCTTTCTGTAACACGTTTTTTGATTAATGATCCTGTGCATTTGTTACACTAGTGGTTCGTATGCCGGAGAATTGTCTCTTAAAGTGGAAGTCTCATTGAGGATTTTTAAAATTAATTATAAATAAACAACATATGCGCTTGGAAACACAAATAAAACATCTGATATGAATAAATTTCTTCGTTTCATGCAAAATGATGTTGTGATAGAAACCTGGAAGGCTCTGTTGAAAAGTCAGCTGCAAGACTTTTCTTATCGTTCCTAAAACCTGTGTCGACACTTTAACTGTGACCAAACCAACTCTTTCAAATTTCACAAATGTGGGGGCTCTGAAATTCCTCCAGTGGTTGGTCTTGTTTTGGGTTAGAAATTGTTTTATGCACATATTTCGAGCTGAACTCTAAATTGCACTACTCAGTTTTCCAGGAGGATTCCAGGAGGAGGAGAATGTGTCTCTTACACATGGCCATGGGCACAGACTCAATAGGGGCAGCACATATGTTTACACAGCCTGAAAATGTGAAGAGGTGTGCCAAGATGGAAACAAACTGCATAGTAAACCAGGGGAGCTGAATTCAAGTAAAATAAATACAATCAACATGAGACTTCCTCTTTAAGAAAAGGGATCAACAAGGGGGTTAAATAACCTAACTGAAAACTGTCAATTTTCCAGAGACAAAACAAAGCCAAGCCACACCTGCCGCAGAGTTAGTTGGCAGATGAAACATTGCCGTCAGTCCCATTGGCCCCGCCCAAAATGTGTAGTGGTCTGATTCAAGTCACCAAAGCAGAGCACAACAGCTTTCATGAGGACTACTCATTTTGAGATATACTGACTGGCTGTCAATATTCTGTTTTTAGATGATTTGTTCTAGGCAAGCTAAGAAGAGTTACTTGAAGCAAAATACTGTCTTCACTATGGGAGCTCGTGGGGCTTGAAATCCAAAGGAAACATGTACAAAAATGTGTTTTTGGATTACAGTAAATTATTTGCCATAAGATAGTCCGTCACTTTACCTGTCTCTTACGATTTTTTGGTGTGTTGATGTAAATCTCATGCAAACACATCACATTGTAAAGTTTAGTAGACAGGCCATTTTGTTTGTTGTCTACAGACTAGAACAGGCACACATGATGCTCCTCAGAAGATGTCAAAACAGGAAGGAGTGACTGGACAGAAATAAAATTGTCATGAAGTAGAGTATATTAACAAAGTAATACACTGTATGTGCACACACACCCGATTCCCACTGGTGCCAGTATCCTCGTTATGTATCTGTTCCCCGACACAACAGTTCAATTATACCTAGTGTTCTAAAAGCTGCAGGCACAAAACACACTGACAAAAGCTGGTTAGATTTAGGGTGAATGTGTAACCCTATAAACAGCAGCTGCATACCAATAGGCTTAAATCTACAACACCTGTTATTTACAGACCCTCAGTCAATTGTGCTCGACTGATACTGTATAACTTGTGTTAGAGACGGGTAAGTCTACCCCTGGTTTAATTTCAATGAATAATTAACTGCTTTAGGATCTACCGGTAGATGGATGTTTTAATTCATTCAAATTAATAATTAAGGATGCAATCAGAATAAAAACATAGAGCTCTAGAGTCTAAATCCTATACTATACTTTGGCAAAACCCATATGACAATGACAAAACAAAACCGCTATCTATAAACCTGGTTGGTGCTGGCCATTGATTTGTGGAAGCCTGCTTTGGAATATTGACACATTACCAATTCTATCACACTGAAGATCATCTTGATTCAGGTCTGAAATATTGTAAGTACAGTATCCTTTTTGTTAATTAGAATCGCTTATCTTATTTTCTCTTTCATCACATCCTAGTGACATTTTATAACTCAGATGTTTAAAGCACCTCTTCAGAAAGGATTCTCTTACTTCTCCCTAAGTAAACCATAAGTGTAATCATGACCCCCCCCTCCCCCTGCCCCCCCTGCAGTGTTGCAGCAAGACAGGTTATGGTTACACTCATGTCTGTCTTGTTTGAGATCCCTATCGAGGCTACAGGATGCTTTGATCTTCTGAGTTTTAAAAAGTCACCAGGATCTGATGGCTTAACCAGAAAATTATGTACTAATTGATTCTACACAAGAAGAATGTGTTAGTTAAGATGCTCTTTAAAACTCTGAGCCACTTTTGACAGGCTAGGATGTATGGGAGATATTATGTATGAACCCTGAACAAAATGTAACTGAGAAGCAAAGACAATCCTGTTTGCCATTAATGGATTATGCCCAGAGAACATTTTATCCTGTGTCTGTGGTTCATGTTCAGCACTGGACCTGCTCCATACAGAACTTCTGTATTCCTAGCAGGGTTTGGTAATGAATTTCTAATGAAATAAAACCAGCTCATCACATTACATCTCACAGGGCTGACCAGCAGCCTTTATTTCTTCTGCTGTGTTAACCTTCTTGCTGTACATTTCAATTCAATAACATGCTTGTGAAAACATTGAACTTATCTCTTTGTATGTGCATCTGTAATGGAGGTCACAAGATAGTAAATTTATGTATGTGTGTATCTGTCTAGGCCTGTACCAGTTCCTTTCAGTTATTATTCCAAAGATATGTTTTCATAGGTGTTTACTGTGGTTTTGTAAACTCTAAACCTACTTCTGTTGTGGTGGAGCAGCAGCTGCGTTAAGTGTTCCTGTTACAGGAGTAAGTCCATAATATTTCGTCTTGTAAAAACCTCTTAAAATAAAACCATCTCTAACTTTGCCAAGTAGATGTGTGCTAAATGTTTTATTTCACATTTTATTTATTTTTAGTTTGGCTCTAAAATATGCAGACACCTTATTTGGAACACTACTGTTCCCATGGTTATATTAAAAATACTCATTGTGCCATACATCCTCTAGTCAACTTTAGATGTAGCCTAAGAGAAGAGAACAATATTCATTTTGCCACGGTGAAGCAAGATGTCATTTAAAGCATAAAAAAGGTATTACTATGACTTCTCAGATCACTCGTTGGTGAAGACAAATCCAGCATCTTGTACATGGTCTTCAAAAGGTCACATGAAGTAGCGCAGATAAATTGAAGACAGAAGAAAAGATGCGTTACTGAGAAGGAGAGTATTCGATTAGAAATCTGAAAAATAATGTAGAAGTAATTTGAAGTAATCGCATAGTAATTGCAGACTGTATAACAAAGCGATCAGCCAGATCGTTAAAACTTACTCACTGGTTATAAAAAGCACAGGATTGAGCATCCTAAGCACACCTAAGAGAGGAAGCTGGATTCTTCCTAGTAAGACCTGTTTCATGTTTAAGTATCTCGGTGTAGTTGTTCTGTGCTGATTTGTCCACTTTTAATCTAAAACACAGATTGCACAACCTTTGCTTCCTTGCATTACTTATTAAATCATCCCTGTGAAGTAGAAGTAGAACAATGAACATGATAGTCATTAGCGAGTGTGCATTAGAGTGATTTGCCATGTATGGCACGCGATTCTTTTTTAGAATAGTTTTACTAAGCTGGGCAATGACTGGATTAATGGGGAGCATAGAGAGGATGAGGTAAGAAATGCATTGGCCTATGGGTCCCCCCGTTGTCTTTACATAGCCACCTTCGTGCAGGGTTGACTTGAGCTTCCTATACAGAGAGAATGGGACAACACCCCCAGAAGAGGACCACCTGTTACAAAGGTAGGGTAGGGGAGGCAGAGGTGTTAAAAAACAGACTAAAAAAGGGACAAGGAATACAGAACATGATTTGAATAAGGAGACGGATTAGTGATGATGTGCTCACTTTCTGAACCACACCAACTCAACAGCTATTTTACAGCTTCTCAGCACTCGCCACAGATCCAACAGTAAATGATTATCCTGGCTTTAACTTTCTAAATAATCAAATTGTGGTAAAAATTGAGCATTAGTAGGTCAAGATGGCTCTGGCTTTCACCAAGGAATAAGTGCTTGGGTATATATCCTGTGAAACAGAGATGGATTCCTTTCATTAGGCTGAGGATAAGGTTGAGTGGTAGAACAGGAGAATCGTCAGTGTCTGCCATTAAAACAGCACGCAGTGTATTTTGAAGAAACATAATTTTAGTTCCCTGGGATTAATGATTTTCTCAGTCAAAATGGGTTTGGCATAATTAAAAATGTGCTCTGACATACATATTTTACCTTCTGGGCAATTTTAATTAGATTTTTTTTGGTTTTTAATCTGGGTAATTTCAAGTTCCAGCCATTAAAAAAGATTAGGAATTGATCTTTTTAATTATCCTTGTTTCTATCATAACCTGGCCTGGTGTCCCTTATGCACAACAATTTATTTTGTGATTTCTTGAGAGTCAGTAGAGGGTCAGCTTGGGTGCTTGCTCGCTGCTTGCTCTTTGCTGGCTTGTTTCCATAGCAACACATGTTTTTCATCAACAACCTAAGATTCATGCCATTTCTGGTGCTAAGGCTGATTCAAATTGAATTTGATTTTAGTGTACTGTTTGTATTTACATTTGCCATGAAATTTAAGACCTATAATGAACACCAATAGCTAACAGCTTTAACAACTGGCTTTGGAATGAAAATGCAGTGTAAACAGCTTTTATATTAGCACAGTATTTAGACTGTGTACCTGATGTAAAATCTGTTAATCATTCACCTTAACCAGTATACAGGTTATGGACACTTAAATTAGAAACTATTAGGAAATTAAGATACACTTTTGCTGTAAGCATAGTGACTTGGTATAATTGTCTGAGTGAGAATCAGCTGTTGGAAAATTCCTTAGTGCTCTCCAAAATGACTGGGAACCTCTAAACAGTCTTTGAACTGCCTTTCATTATTTAGAGCACACTAAAGAGTCTGGGAATGTCATGTTTCAGTGCCATTTACTAAGAAGTGAAGCTTTTATCCACCTTAAAAACCCATGCCTGAGTCAGCACCTTTACAAATAGGAGATGATCACTTCCAACCACCCCCTTGCTTCAAAAAGACAAGGGTGACAATAATTGAACTTCATTCATCATTTGCTGTGCTCCAACGATCGAATATTCATATGTATTCTGTATTGGAATCACACAGGAATCATATTACTAAAGCCTGATACCAGTATATGAAAATAATCACTTGATACCTGTCTGTAGCATCTGCGCTCTGCAACATTAACATTGGTTAAAACATTAAAACAGCTTTACCGGAGCATTGATGACTTTGGATTACAGTGGATTGTGGATTGCTCCTATTTATAAACCGCTGCACATACCAAGAATGATATTTTTAATGAGTTTTTTTGTGCATTTAATAACTACAGCAGGGTCAGATCAGTGATGAATAATCGTTACAGGGGCAATTCAAACTGAAGCAGTTGTCAGCACTGGCTTGTCTACACTGGGGAGTTTTTTTTAAGGATCTACGCTTAGCTTCCACCGAGATCTCTGCCTCTTTATTCCAGTTCAGCTGACAGATGCCACTTTCAACCCACATTCACCTACATTTGAAAATAAGCATATATTATAATTGTCCAGTTAGCTGCTTTATCAAAGAAAACCACTCAATAGACTGCTAAATGAATAATTAAAAGGTATAGCAATAAAGGGTATACTGTCAATAAACAAGATGCTCTCCTTATCAATTGAATGAGTAGATACTCTGTATCTAGAACACTGGGTTAGGATAATTACAATGGTATCACATTGTGTTAAGCCTGTTTTAACCAGGCTAACGCCTTTAATCCTAAGGCGGAGGATTCCAATTACTATACATTGCAAATTACTAGAATGCTCGCTTCTTTTACTTGGTCCTGTAGTAATTATCATAGCACAAAAAGGCAAAGCATTGCTATCCAAAGAAATTAAATATGTTGATATTGGAGCTTTTGAGGCTTTTGAGGCTTTTGATGTTACAGAAAAATACAAAACAAAGAGGGCTAAAGGGAGTGATTGAAATTGATTCTTACATAAAATATGCCTTTCTAACACTGATGAAATGCATTACCCATCAGTTGTTATCTTATTCAAATTACAATCCTTTATTCGAATCTGACAATATTTATCACTTCATAACTATGTGCATAATCCTTTCAGAATTTATTTGAAAGCCAACATAACATACTTGTCAGTATTCTTTTTTTTGTTGTTGTTGTTATCAAATCTCTTGTCTTAGCATTTTATTTCCTAGCTCAAGCATACCCTTTAAAATGGGCTATATCTAACGATGTCACTAAAGGATATATTTTGAACTGAAAATAATATCTTTCCCTTGCTATTTGAAGTGTCTCATGGTTTTATTAAACATGTAATAATATTTAAAATGATAATGTTTAACATATTTCTACTGCTCTTTTTTCTAGAGCAAAGGATCAGCTAATGGTTCCTAAATGTGTAAAAATTGCACAAAAGCATTGAAAAGGTGAACAGCGACTCTTCACTACCGCATTTGTTTTGGTTTTTTCTTTATTTTTTTTATAGCTCATTAAAATAAAAGCTTTGAAAACTACAATAAATGTCAACAGGAATAAAAAACAGCAGCATTACACCTTCTGGGCATAGACAAAAAGCACTCCTCTGATAATGAAATGAAAAACTGTGTTGACATTCAGTACGCCTGTAGCTGAAAACACATAAGTACCACACCTGGGACATGTGATTACATTGTGATTACATTGTGGAAAAAAATTGGAGCCCAGCAGTGAAAAAGATAATTGACTTTACCCTACATGTCAAATTGCATTAAGAGAGAATAATTAAAATTGATAACAAAATATATTAGACTGGTAAAGGGTGATATCTTTGTAAAATGTCTTAAAATAGGATCCAAATGCTATTTGCAGTGACAACTATCTACAATTATATTTCTGTGGTTAATGATCTATTGTATTATTTTTTATTGTTATGTATTATATCTGTGACAATGCAATTGAAGCTTCTCTCCCCTGAAAACTGCAGCAAACAAAAATACCATCTGTACATATCTGCATTTTATAAAGTTTGTGAGGTTTTCAGGCAGGAAATCTATGATACAAGTACCTGGTACATTCATTGGTTAATCTACAAGCCTATTACCAGCAAGTTCCAATTGGCCTATAAGGTATATTTCCTTAAACCTATTTCGCAGACTCAGTCTTGCCATGCTTTTGAATTATCACCTCCTCCCCAACCACCACCACCACCTCACTCCCAGCCTCATCCTGAGTGGGGGTATACGATACTCCTCTGCCTAATATTTTTAGTTCACTGGGACGAACACATCAGATAGATTTATTAATTTATTGTTTGTTTTTTAGCAGGTGTCACTGGGATGCTCCAAGGAATGAGGCTGTGCTCCAGCTGTTTTATTTTTCTTCACCCATTGTTTGGTTTCAGTGTTTTTGGAAATCTGTAAGATTTTGCATTATAATAAAGGTGGTTATTTAACTCAAGATTGTCCTGACTGGAAACACAAAGCGATGACAAGAATCATCTTGCACCAAAACTCAACAAATAACCTCATACTTACTAATAGTTTTTAAAAAGGCAAAAGGCTTCCTGTTTCTTTGTGGATTACTTGATAACATACGTATTTTATTATAAAGCCTCAGAGCCCACTGTCTTAGTCTCTCAAGCTCCCTCTCCATTTTATTTTGTCTTGTAAATGAAAAAGCCTGTCACAACTCCAAACAATTTTGTAAAATGCTTTAAAATCAAGTCATGGTTTATTCAGGAAGGGTTGTGGCTGATAAATTCAACCCCACAGTTTACAGGAGTGAAATACTTGCCAAAATGCCATCAGTGAGAAAATGAATTTGACCTGACACTGAAAGGTTTTTAAATTATTCTGGAGGAATTCCATTCCTTAATACTTGGGAGTGTTAGTTGATCTGAGGTTAGTGATTTATGCAGTCTTGGGTAGGGAAGTCAACCAAGTGCTTGCCAAGTATCAGTCATATCAGTAGATATCCCTACATGTGAAACTTGACTTTGAAAAGGGATGTGCAGCTTTCATTTAATACAGAATGCATTTCAGGTTTGACAATCATGTAAAGAATGAAGCAGTCATGTGACTGACAATCCATTTGTGTGCAACATCTTGTAGGTGGCTGTTTTTATTAGTCCCGGTAGAGTAGACATATCAGTGTGATTGTAGTATTTATGTGTTTCCAATGTAAGATTAAGCAAACACATTTCTTACGTCAGCAGTAAATTCAAACATACATACTGCGTAGATGTTTACATACACGGTCTGATAAAGATCAAAACCATGATGCAATTTAAATTGGAGAATTTTATGATCCCCATAAATGAGCTCATATTGGCTGTAGTGAAAGACAAGATAACACCACTTTAGACTCAAACCTAATGACAAGAGTAATTTCATTCATTCTTGTGAATATATCCTAATCAATTGAGACCTTCTCTTAAATAGTTAGTGCTCCAGATATGTGTAACCATGGTTACCGGTAATTAATATGATGGTTGTAAAAATCTGGTACAATTAAATTTTGTGTTCATTTTTTTTTTTTTTTATTACAACCCTAGCCTCAAGTCGAAGCTTGACGTCCTCAATAGATAAGAAGATAAGTATCTTATTTATACTCTTGCTAGTTTTATGCAGTTGAAATGGTTTTTATTCCTTACAAAAAAAATTGCCCTTGCTCAGGTGGAGCAAGCAGTTTGAAGGAGGGGGGAAACTGTTTTGTAAATATAAATAAACGTTCTCATAGAATGCAAAAAAAACTAAGGTATGGAAGAATACATACGTTAAATGCTTGGGAAATAAAAACTGATAACGATTGTGACAAACCTCACTGCACCCAACAACTAGAAAACACATTCATAATCCCCTGAACAAGTCTACATATTAGATTCCAAATTTAAAAGTCAAGCACATGTTATGATTTCTTTCTTCTGAAGATATGCCAATACTGTAATGTTTATAGTTGTTTGGTGGCTATTTCTAATCAAGTTTTGAGTGTATTTCTTATGCAGTCATTTGCTGTGTCGAGTCTGTCATATAAACATTGCAAGAGAAAATACACTCTCAATGTGATCAGAGATAGCAACCAAACACTTATAAACATATTATATGTTATTAAATATAAATTACAAAAACAGACATAAAGTTGATATTAATGTATTTAATCTGTTTAAGTAGATTATGTTGTAGTTTAAACGTTCAGAATTCTTTATACTAACATCCTGAGTGCGAGATCTAGACCTTCAGTGAAACTATAAGCGTAGCTACTGCAATAGGTTCCAGTGGTGATGTGGCTTACAATTAATACCACTTTCAAACCTTTTCAAACTACTATAAAACATTTTTATGACCAGAAGACTGAACATCAGTTTGAAGGATAGTGCTATCTTTTTTCATATTTCCTTTGTAATGATCAGCAGATTCACAGACAGCGATTAAAAAGGTACAATATTTTTGCTCTGACAGTAAATCAGTAATGCTTATAATAAAGCATTGAAGACATTGGAGACAAATGACCCCCGACTTCTAAACCCTGAAGACTGGTCCATCTGGATTCTGGTAAAGATCCAAGCAAAAGGTTGGCTTTGAAGAATTACCACAGGAGCTTACTGATAATAATCAGGTTAACAATCACGATACTTACAGTCTTGCAGTCACTTCCAATGGATTTACAGTATAAGTGAAAACATGTACTGTATTAAATACCTCTGCATCTATGTAATGTTGGATTGTCTAGTGGACAAGTGAAGAGTAAGTAGCGGGGGTCCATAAAATTTAACGTTATACGTCCCCATGTGTTGTACTAACATGCCTGTCATTTGTTTCTGTTGTTAACATCCTGACAACTTTTTACACTTATAACTTTAAAGTCTGTTTCAAAGCTCTTTTCAGAATGTCTGTTCTAGTGCACTGGGTTTTGAGATCTGTCCTCTAAATCACAGTAAGAAGAGTGATTAAAAAACAAACAAACAAACAAAGCATAACATGTGTGTTGGCTTTTCTGTTCCATACCACATCCTGGATCGTTATTGCAGTGTTACCTGTTTGACAATGTGGGCTATAATCTTCCACTATTAGTGCACTAGAGTGGAGCTTTGAAACAGACCATAAAGTTATAAGTGTAAAAAGTTGTCAGGATGTTAACAACAAAAAGAAAAACTACAGGTACGTTATTTAAACAATTTTTTGGAACCCTGCTACTTAATTTTTACAATGGAAAGCTTGCCTGCCTATATTCCTGGCTGAGTAAGTGTAGCTGAGGGTAAAATTGGCTTGGGTATCAGGGCCAATAAGCTTTTTTAGGAGGTAGATTTCTGAGACCTTTTCCTAAACAGTGCATCTTATCTCAAGAACAGTTCCTTAGGGTACAGGTAGATCCCAGTTCACCCTAATGGAGGAAAAATGCTTTATTAACCTGTCCTGAGGAACAGTAGAGGGCAACTAGAGATATAAAATACTGTAGGGGTATGGCTGGCACTTGCTTTAACACCCCTTTCCTTCTTTAGAAGAATACCTGGAGGTCTTTCATGTCCACATAGTAAACAGAACCTTGTTTTAAATGTGAGTGAGTCATGTGATTTCTTTAGAATCATGAAGTAATCAAATTGAGACATCATCCTACAGGCACAGGTAGTGCTCAGTGGATTCTGAAACAGTGTAACCGTTTTGCTTTGTTAGAATTGGTTTTAATGTGCCAGGGTGAATTATAAACAAAGCAGTGGTCATCCATGGTTAGCAGTTTTCTGCACTGCTTAGTAATGAGACTTTAATGTACCAGCTGAACATTTTTAATCATGAACATTAGAATAGAGGAGCCAGATCAATTCTAAGCCAAACTATGTTCACTCTTTTCTTTTGCCTCAATGAGTAAGACAAGAATTTCCAGCCCAGGGCAAACATGCAGCGATGGGCATCGATGGCTCTTGATGGCCTTTCAACTCCAGCTTTAATTATTGTATTAACTACTTTAGGAATGGCGTTGCCACAGAGACCATGTTACTCACCCCAATTTTTTTTTTTTTTTTAGGTTCATCATTTTTACCCTGTTTTTTGAAGTGCACAATTTAAGTCTTGCCTGGGAGGTGTCTGTGTGGACTCATCGTGAGCCATACTAGTAAGGGTTGCTCAATCGCAAAGTGAAAATGCAGTGTTCCTTGTGGGTCACCAGTCAGGATTGTGTGGGATTCAAACTACCTTCTCATGGTTCATGTGGACTTGCCCCTAACTGTTTAGACTTTCCACATCATCAAGTAGTATCACACCAAGGATAGAATTCAGCTACAAACAGAGAGTGTCATTTTGACACTGTACTTTTACTTGTGACTTTTATACAAAACTAGGCCCCAGAAATAACCTGCTGTTGGATACATTGATGCTGGTAAGCTGCAGTTACAACCAACAGCCCTCCCAAGCTTCTGTATTTGGGGTTAACTTGCGTTATCTGCTTGCTAATGATTGACTCGCGCAGACAGCTGATTACCCACAGGAGCACATCACAGGCCAGTTGCATCACCATGCAGCCTGCTTTTATCTAAAGGTCAGTAATTTGTCTGTTCTATCACATCCCTGTAAACAGGGCAGATTTAATTTGCAGCAACAGAATATAAGCAGCTTGCCAAAAACAGAACGTATGTTATGCTTTTCGATGGAGGAGCCATGCGGCGCTGCTAATATGGTAAAGAAGTGAGTGACGTCTTATAACAGTGAAGACCTCAAACAGCTTTTAAACTCCAGGTCTTTATCAACCAACCTAGTAGAGCATTGTCAGCTCTGCATTTGCTAAAGAAGCAAAATTGATCTATTTTCGATCCAGTTAAAAAAGAAAAGCATTGTGAAATCCTTACATTTTCGTGGGAGCTTCACTTTGTACTGATCACTGTACTGATCTCTCTCGCTTGCCTGTTTGTAAACGCATCTTGTGTACAAATAGTAATAGTGGGTATGATATGGTGCTTCATTATATTGGCAGAATGACAAATGATATTGCTTCTGAAGCCGTTTTATAAATTGCATTTACATAATCGAGTACAGATAAAACGTGGATTGAATTCATTCCTATTGTGAGATGTAAATTATAGTGTATGTAGATTAAAGAAACAGAGGTCTTGGATTGGTTTAACAATGACTTTGGAATGGTGTGTCGCTCCTAGATGAAAACTAATTTTGCTGCTTGCTCATTTACATACCTTTCTTGCTTTCTAAAGATCTAGTTGCCATGGTTATTGACTATGGCTATCATGAGCTGCATACTGTCTTTATACATTTCTTTTTTTTTTAATGAAAGCTTGTGCTTATACCATTATACATGCTCCCATAGTAAAAGAATTGCACAGTATATTAAAGCATAGGTAAGCATTGTGAAGCCCAGAGAGGCATGGTAAAGCATGGTAAACTGTGATAAATGCATATTATAGCCATGGGAAACACGTGGGAAAAGCATGGGAAAATACATGCAAATTTACTTTGGTAAACTGTTGTAAGGGTCATTTCTGAAAACCTTGCTGGATTGCTCTGGAAATGTGTATACAGCTTCATAATGAAGTGGGGATGAAATAGGCCCAGCTACAGATTTGTATACCCATATTTCCCTCAAAACCCACCATTGACTATGCATAGATCTTTGTGTGTAATCATTATTTTTTAATCAAATATCCCCAGGAGGAATGTCAACATCAATTATTTTAAAAGTCAAAACCAATGGAAATGATTTACATGAAATTTACAAGATAGTATAATCTATGAATAAATGTGTTAGCCCCTTCCATAGTTCGCTTTAGTTGAACAAAAAAAAAAAAGAACATCAGTCAAAAATATTGGTATTCCACACTGAACCGATGGATAACAAGCACAATTTTCTGTTTATTAAAATATTGTCACCAGCTGGGTCAAATGTCAAGTCTACAAAAGGTGGCTGCACATATTTAATTAGGTTTTTGTCAACGACATTGACAAATCCATTAATCATTTTAATTAACTGGCAGCTACTGTATCAGGATTTGGAAGGAATCCAGTTTCTTAGTAATAATGTTTAGGTCCAAAGACCAAAGAAGCAAAACCACTTAAAGAGTTGATAGCAGGGTTCCAATAATATATCGTTAGACTTCCCCACGTGTTGCTACAACTGTTTAAATAACATACCTGTGATTTATATTTTCATTCTTAACAACTTTTTACACTTGGAATTTTAAAGTCTAAATTCAAGCTCTTTTCAAAATGTCCGCTCTAGTGCACTGATAATGTAAGGATTATTGCCCACATTGTCAAACAGGTAACAAAGCAATAATAATCCATGATGTGGTACAGAACACAATGATTTAGAGGACAGATCTCAAACCCCAGTCCACTAGAGCAGACATTTTGAAAAGAGCTTTGAAATAGACTTTAAAGTAATTAGTGTAAAAAGTTGTCAGGATGTTAACGATGAAAAGAAAAATTACAGGTACATTATTTAAACAGTAGTTTAAACTTGGGGACATATAATGTTATATTTTAATAACCCTTCTACTTTCTCTTTAACTTATACTTCATTTTGCCAAATGAACTAGGGTCACTACTGCGATTTATTTTATACAACATGTCACTATAGGACCTCTCCTAAGGGTACAGGGCAAACATAACTTTGCACTCCAGGGGGATTTTAGTTCAGTGGTCTTGGCCCCCTATGGGCAAATAAAATGACTATACATAAATTGGGCCCAGGACTGATGACTGATGAGCGAGGGAGAAAGTCTCCCACAGTGCCTTACTGTGGGCAGTGCACTTGCCCTCATTAAAAAAAAATAGAGAAGGCCTAATCAATCAAATGTAACAATTATGCATATAATACAAAGATAAAAACAAAGACTATCAAAAACACACATGCTCTGTAGTGTTAAGCCCTAATAGCTGATTGGCAGTCCAGCTACTGTACTTTACTGGTTTCGTTGTTTTTAATTTGTTACGAATAAAAAAAAAAAAAAAAAAACCTGCAGAACTGAGTCCATGAAAATGGATTGTAGCATATTTTGTGAATTCTGCCACCACTAGGTATCACAGACTTCAATCTGTCTAATTTCTTTCACATTTTGGAGAGGGAGAGGAATATTATATATATATATATATATATATATATAATATATATATATATATATAATATATATATACACCACACACACACCACACACATAATATACATATATATGAGATGTCTTCTATCTATCATAATGTATTTTTCTACTAAAAACTGCATTTTACTGTGATTTCTGCAGATGGCATTTCCACATTAAAAGCTTTAGGGCTTGGGTATAAGACTTTATTCTCTTTTATTCTATAACCTCCTTCTGCTGCAAGCAGTAGCAGGAGCAGTATAACTGTTTGTATTACAGTGACAGGGTGGTAAGACTTCTTCAGGAAAGCAGATGAAATTAAGGAAGCAAGCCAGCAAGGTCCTATGATGCTCCTAAAATGTTAGACTGTGAAAGAATGCAGAAATCAGTTATGTTTGAGTACAGAACTGAATACTGATGTAGGTCTCTGCAGCTTTAAATGATGGCCCAGGGCTAAAGACCTCCCCTATACTGTAGCAAAGTGGCAGGCGGTCACAGAACGGAAGAAATAGAAATCCAAACACAGAAACTTAGCTTCACTCTTTTTGTTTTCCACAGGGTTCCTCTTCCTTTTATGCAGGGGCTAAGTGTGCACAGGTGTCTCAATAAACTAACCTTTAACTTCCTGGGTCCAAATTAGGGTCGGGAACACCTACCAGAATACCTTGTCATGATGTTCCGATGAACGGTCAGCACAGGAGGACATTTATTCAGGTTATCAAGTCATCATTGCCACCAGTATAATGCACTCCACTCCTGCCACTTGTTCCATGTTAAGGAGAACAGGATATAAATCCCGAGCCCTCAGCCATGCATCTCAGCCATGCATCTCAGCCATGCATCCTTGCTTCCTGTTGTTGTTTCCAGTGCAGGACGAGCTGCAGACCAGAAGAAGAATTAATTTCAATGTTCCTTGCGGTGCCATGTGTGTAATAGATGTTTTCAAGGATCATTCAAACTGCTGCCCTTCATTCTCTCTGACAGCAGATACAGCCTATGAATCATGTACTCACTGGTCTGGTCTCTCTAATACGCCCCAAAGAAACTTAACATTACCAAGTGTATGCTGTACAGCACACCAACAATGGGTACTATCATATGAGGAATCTAGCAGGATTAATTGTTCACTTGGGACTATATCCACTATGAAGGCTTGTGTAGGTATGCTGTTATTAAGTAGGCTGCTTTTTGAGTATTTTTTTCATCTTAAATCAAATTACAGCTTGGTGAATACCAAGAAATATATTTACAGGGTTCCCAATAAACATCCAAAGGTGACTATTCCCAGACCCACGATGTCACACAACAATGCAGGACCGTTAAGACAGCTGGATAATGGGAGTTCTCTTTTAAATTCAGTATAATTGCTCATTTGGTGTCTATTAAATTAACCTACACCAGATGGTTGCAGATCTACATGACGCTGTTCAAATCATTAAAATCAAACCCATTTTGGTATATATTCTTTTGATGACAGTGCAGTGCACCCTGTCATTGTCAATGAGGAACTAAGAGATTTCTAGTATGCTTTTGAGGAAGCTGGTGGAGATTATAGTAACCTGTTTTGCTGTATTGTAGCACCTACAGCCATTATTGGACACCAAACACATTTAAAAATGTTTACAGAAAATGTTAAGGCTTAAGTGACTTACAAGCACTTAAGAGTAATTTTTCAAAACCTGTTTTTACAACAAACAAAAAAATGGTTTGCTATTCATGAAACTGTTTTAGAGTGTTTATGGTTTTAATTTTATTGATGGTTTTAGTTTTATGAGTCACTATCCAAACTTTATCTTTCAGATATCTTTTAGTGAAAAGTTTTTCAATAGGCAAATTCTGTTTTCAAAAAGTGATTTCCAGTATGACTGATTTCTCCTTATTTTTAATATAAGAGACAAAGTGACACAGTGTGACAAGTTATTAAATGTGGTCCTTTTATATCACTTGGTTTTTTTTAGCTTTAACTCTTTGTGCAAGGAAGTGCTTTGTTCACATTTGAATCATTCAGCCATGACGTTAAAACAATATACAAGATACTCAGAATGTTCAACATAGGCTTATAACTAGGACTTTATATTTAGTAATTGGATGAGTATAGTTGATTTAAGACGTAATGCAGTAATGGTTCGATCTAGGACCACTTCACCTTACTATATTTGACTAAACTAATGTGAACATCAGGATTATAGAGCATACATAGAGAAATGCGTGTGAGACCACGCGCTGGGAATATTACCTCTATAAACTGCAGTGCAACCCACTTCTAAACTGAATTACTTTCTATCTGTGCCGCATGGCTTTTCACCAACATAATATAATGTTGGTGGACAGAAAACTAGAGCTACTGACTGCAAAACAATACTCGACCACGTATTTGTGATAAAGTAAATAAAATGTTGTGGATGTATAGAAGGAGGGGTTAAATTTAAACCATTTATAATTTTACAAAAAATACATATAATAAGAGAGGTTGGATCTCGTCTTATTTTAAGTTAAGCAGGCATATGTTGTACATCAGAGATACTTTCCTTATATGCAGTATTTTTACAACATACGGGAAATAAAGTGAATAGTCTCTGTAGAATTATATGAATATTATTGAATTAACTTATTTTATGTGTCACTTGCATTACCTGCCGTGTTGGTCGTTTGCCCTGCCTTTTCAAAGACGGAGCCTGTGATCAATGTGATGATGCTTGCAGGTTGGAAGGAGCTGATGCTGCTCGAGCGCAATATGACCCGTGAGGCTGACATCACAAAGCCATTGACGTAAGAAACCGTGAATGGGGGAATATTGTTAAATAATAAATTTGGATCTGGTCACGTGAGTGAGCCTCTGAATAATTCAAGACATTTTTACATCACCGATCTCTCCCGTCTAAACAGATCCTGGATGCTCGCAAATACTGCGCTGAAAATGGAACTTGATAAAACCATCTTGATCCATTAATCCGGGGGTAAAAGCGTGAGTTGTTTTTATTCATTTACTCTTTCTGTTTTGATCTTTCCCAGTAAAAATTGTGCCGGTGGAGTAGAAGGTTGCATGACTTGGTTGGTGTTTTATATATTTTATTTAATATCGAAACGGAAATGTTAAACAATATTCCAAATATCACCCGCATTGAGTCCAACATGAGCAATGTCACTTTAGCTGTGAGGGATGTTGTTCTGAACTTGAACTCAGAGGAGCTTTTTGATGAAGGTATTTGCAACTGCTCTTAATTGATATATATATATATATATATATATATATATATATATATATATATATATATATATATATATATATATATATATATATATATAGAATAATATACCCATAAGATACGTCGAGGATTTACGTGCGTTATATATAACACGCAAATACCGTAGTTATGTACAAAATACGAGTCAGTTCAGGTCTATAATAGCTATTATTAATGCACCGTATTAATTCAGTGCTGGTATTGATATATGAATAAATGAACACTCTAACTGTACAGTTCAGGAAACATGTATAAATTAAACTTTGAGCTAAAAGTGCGGCAACTGTTAAAATAGTGATATCTGGTACATCGTGGTGCTTAGAAATATTGCAAAAATTAAATAAATGCAACAAATATTGTTTTACTATTTAGTGACTATATAGAGAAAAGTGTGCTAGATTGCGTTACAATCGTGTTCCTTTTTATATTAAATTTATAAAATATATGCTACTACTACTACTTAATAATAATAATAATAATAATAATAATAATAATAATAATAATAATAATAATAATAATAATAATAATAATAATAACTCGTTTAAAATAATTTGAACGCTGTGACTAAATGTATGTGTTACGGTAAGTAAATAAATTGAACATTAGCAAGAACAGCGTACATTTCTTGCTCGTACAATACGGCAGGTTGTTGCACTGTGTTGTCAGTCTTGTTAATGAAGGAACACAACCCCGTTTGGAAACCTTGGCATTTGATTTACTGCTCAGGCTTTCGTTTTGACAAAAGTGCTATTGTATTGAAGAGTACAGTGGACGACAATTATCACAGCTGAGTATCACTGATAGAACTGGTCGTGTTAAAGGGGGTTTATCTGTAAAGACATGGAACCGGTGTTTCTCTGTAAATACCCATCCCATAGGTGAGTTTACTAGTGTCCCACCCCTTCAGTGTGAAACTGATGCATTCTTTCACAGGAACTGGCCATGGTGCTGAATGTGACAGCTTTGTTTCACTCAGCGTTATTCCATCATCTACACGAAACGTCTAGCTGCTTTAAAGCTACGCTTGGGTAAAACAGACTCTTCCTTTTATCACTCCAGTTGTAAGATGAGAACCTTCCCACATGATCAAAACAAACTAGATATTAAAGCTCTTTTATACTGTAGTGCAATACCGGCACAATATTAAAATATATATTGAAAAGTATAATATTGGAACACTGATACATTCTGTATTATAATGATTTTACTGTGCTGTACTATATTATAAGCCTATACCATGGGTATAGGTTGTAGAGTGCACAGAAGACTGTATGGAGTAAAGTAACATTCAGACACTAAGGGATTATATTTGAATGTAATATTGAATGTGATTGTGGAGCACTATATCTTTTAAGTTTGTGTTTTGGACAAGAGAACCATTAACTGTAATGAGTAATGTTTGGACATTCTGTCATAGTCAGAATATCTTCTTTTTGATTCATACCTCTCTTTAATTTGGTCAAGCTATTCTAGGATGCATGGGGGCCTGGATTTACAAGGTGCTGCCAAACCAGGGCGATACCTTGATGCTGTTAGTCCATTCATAGCTGCCCCGTTCCTTGGATTTTCACCAGGCTTTCCATTAGGTATTAGCATTATTTCACCTTGTGTTGGCTGTTTTATAGAAAGTTATGTTGTCTGATCCTCCTCTTGAGTTCTGTTCAAATATATATTTTTTAGGAGCTTGGTTATGCTGACTTTTTTTAAACGCTGTGTCCCTGAACAAAAAGATTGCTTTCCAAAAATGAAGAGAAAAGTGACAATTAGTTGCTATCTTATTGTCATATCACAATAGTTTTGGTATCTGTACTATTTGAACACTTGCAAAATACTCTTTTAACAGTTCTACATTACATGCTTTTATAGGATTGTTTAGTATTTTGGTGTATGGTGATGTTCCATATATGATGTAACTTTAAAAACTGAATTTACACTATAGAGGCCATGTTGAAAAGGCATGTCAATTCTTGTAGGGTTAATATATAATTTACAGCCACATTGCAGCACAATTCTATGTATGGACCAGTATATGATATATGCATTGTACATTTTTGTTTTTGTTGCTTGGGATTCCATGCATAATTTTTTAGTAGACTGACACCACTTAATTCAATACATGCAAAATCTTTTACATGCATACGGTAGGAGAATAGGGAGGCAATCAATTTGCTCTATGATGTGATTGATTGAAGTCTTGACATTACCAAATGAATAGTGCAGGGCGGTGCTAGGCTTTACACTGATACAACGCAAAGGTCAAACAAGAACATTGGTGAAATGTAATATTAGCAGACTTATTTTTTCCTTGGCATTCTGAAACCAATGTTCCAGAATTCCTACTATGTACAAGCATTTTACCCAATTAAACCATCACTATATTTCTGAGTGGCGTGACTGGCCATCTTAAAGGTGTGATTATTATTGGGGCTTTCTTTTTAACCCTTTAGGCCTATATACATTTAAAACAGAGGTTTCTAGATAATTGGTTTATACCCCACCCCCCCACCCCCATGGTCAATTCAAAGCTTCATCTATGCACTCCCAACACAACAACTGACTAAAACAGACACACAACTGTAGCCTTAGGACAGGGTAACAGGAATAGTTGGGTAAAGGGGAGGATGCTGGCAAGATTTCACTCTATGTGTTATCCTGTGCCGTTCCGTATATACAAAGAATGGTTTTGTATTTTATGGATGGTTCTTTATAGAACCTAAACAATTGGAGTAAGTATTGGAGTAAGGCCTGATAAACTGTATAATTATATAAACACCCAGAAACCATCTTTGATCAGCCATTTCCTAATAATTGACCAGCTAATGCAATGACTAAACTGCTCTTTCCTATATCGTGAAAGGTTTGTCATGTGTGTTATTACATCTCAGGGCAGTGCAACTCACTCAGTCATGTGATCAACCTGGGGAATTGTATACCTTCTAGATTTAAGTAAGCATCCATATTTGTACTTGCCAATCAGCTTCTATTCATATACGCTTCAGTATTATAAGAAACTGAAGTTGTTATTTAAAGATACTCTTATGGATTTAAATCTTATGGAGTTTTGTAAGTTTTCCTGTTGAAGGTTGTCCTGTATGCAGGTACCTTTAGAAGACATAAACAGAATGGTCAGCAAACATGGTCTGGTTTCTAATAGAGCACAGCAGGTTAAGCTTTGAAAGAATGCAGTAAGTCAGGATGCATATTTTAGAATTGAATTAAAAGAAGTGAAATCTTTTTGATATACCTTATTTGAGCCATTTTAAGATCCAGCTTTACTCACAATGCATGTTAGCTAAGTACTTAACCCTCAATTCCTAGCAAAGAGATTCTTTTGTATTTGTCAACCACACCTGCTCCAGTCATAACAGTAGCATAATCCACAACTATTGTGAAGGCAACTGACCAGACCTGCCTTGGAGCAGCTTATTATCCTGTTAGTTCAGTGAGCAACGCTTTACATTTGTCCAGGAAAGGTGGTTTGGATACAACATATGTCATCTTGAGAGAAATAAAATGACACTTCAGTGTGACCCTATCGCATTGGACCATCACAATACCTTAATATATTTCAATGCCTCTTCTTATAACTTCTACTTTGTTGGCTGGGACAATAAAAATGCCTCTGTGACATCAACATTTTGCCTGCTCATAGAGGTCTATTGGAATTAACGTCTTCTCATCAGTCAAATTTACCTTCATCTCTGTCAGTGATGTATTGAAATAAAACAGGCAAGGAGAATGCGTCTGTTCTTTTTTGTATTGTTATAATATGCTCTGTATTATATTGTTTGGTTTAAGGTGTACTTTTTCAATTAATATCTGATTAAATATTACCACAAGAGGGGGATTTGGGAGGGTGTTGGTCTATCCCTTGGATACAATTATTCATTATGGCGCAGCTATCATTATTCCAGCTTTTAAAAGTACCATATAATAAACTGTGATAAATGTGATTATCTGATGATAACACAGCATAGAAAGGCCACAAATAACCTTTATCACACATGTTGTTTGCTTTTGTATAGACAAAGGTTGCTAGAAATATATAAGCGCTGTAATTAAAATGTAATCCTAGGATATACCTGGGATATCTATTTAATAATGCTATAGAGCTTGGAATAAATGGGAAGCACAAAGCTGGTTTTTAAAGGATTTTTTATGGGTGCAACCTTTCACACTTGCCATTGTGATGAATATCTCCCGGTACATTGTGGTAATTTCAAGCAGTCTGTACCAAATCACGACCTTCACTTTATTCATATTCTTGAAAACTGGATTAACCTAAAGTGCAGGAAGTGGTTAGGTACCAGGAAATAGCTGCAATTTTTAGTCTTAAGAATTTAATTTGAAACAACCAAAGACCTTTCACACTTGAAAAAGGGATGCTGGAGATGTGATGGTGTTGTTAATTCTAATAAAAAATCAGAAAATGGATTTTAAAGCCTTGGTATAAAGTTACTAATAGTGCAGTGCGTTGTAACTCCAAGTCTATTATAGATATATTTTTAGATTTTTCAGCTCAGCCATTTGAAGGCCCTGGTTAGTTTGAATTTGTTTTCCACATCAATTATAATTAGAAGAACAACAACAACAATATTGATTTTCTAAATTGCCTGTCAAACAAAGCAGGGTACAAGAAAAAATAAAGGTTTGGGCAGATGGTGACACAGAAACACTTTTCTTTTCCAGTAACATGCTTCCTTGGAACAGTATCTTACAAGTCTGGCCCATATAGTCCCAAAACACTGGGAAAGGATGAAAAGGGAGACAGGATCAAACAATGTCCAATTAGACAGGTAGAAACAAGTGACCTCAATAAAAACAGAGGACTGTACCATTACCAACAGGGGACGGGGGTTGGCATCCTGCTCTTTCTGAACTTCAGCAAGTTTACTGTACCTTCTTAAGCAGGGAACATGTTGTGCAGCAAACTTGTAGTGTGTTGTGTTACTAACATCACAGAATGCATCAAAATTTTACATTTAGTAAAATGAGGATCAGCCAATGTTTTAAACATTAAACAGACTTTATACCTGATTACTATACCAATCTTGTTTAATTTATGTACAGAGCATCCTTCATGCACATACATTCCAGGAAGCTTTGCAAAACATAGAACAAACTACAAAAAGCTCTAAACTGCTCGCTAATAAAATAAAAATGAAAAAATCAGGATAGAACCTTGAAGTGAGTTCCAAAGTGAAAGCTGATGTAGTGACATCAAAACTGAGGACATAAGATGGATGGACTTGGTCTGTGTAAGATTCACTTCTTATTTCCTGTTCACTATCTTATTTTATTTATTTTGTATATTTGTATGGCTTTATATGGAACTTTTAACATGTTCATTGAGTTTAAGAATTTAATGTCAAAATATAAGTAACGTAATTACTTTGCAGTCAGTATGATAAAAAAATGCTCTTTTTTAATGCCTACCCCATTACCATTAAGATTGTACAGTATTTATCGCGATTTCTCATAATTTCAAGGTAATGTTGCATTTTACCACCTGAAAATATATTTTATTCTCTCAGTGTTAAAATTAGAGGATAAGTTACGCCCAGACCCAAAACCTTATCTGGAGCGCAGCCCCTACGTATATATTTTATCAATGGAATCCGGGGATACAAAATTGCTAATGAGTTGTTTCATTGCACCAAAGAGATTAGTCAGCAGTCACATCTCCCTGCTTCAAGTGACCCTTGTGTTTTGAGACTGTGAGTCTCCTCACTATGGCAGTGAAGGACTCGTCACTACATCATTGTACTGTAGCTTCTTGTTTTGGTTGAATCTGTTTCCAATAAAGGTTATCGCAGTTGCTGAAGAAGAATCAAGATCATGAAGTCAGTTGGCTGTTCATTTCTTGTTGGGATGATGTTACAAGTCGGTCATGTAGCTGAGCAGTTTTTAATTTGGCGTTGATGAAAATAAAATAAAACTGGGTGTGGAGTAAAAATTATAATAATAATAATAATAATAAATAATAATATATAATAATAATAATAATTAAATCAAGCAAAACAGTTCATCACAGGGTACGTGCAAAACGTTCAAAGTCTGTTCATCTTTTTCTGGTTGCATCTTTTGCAGGACTATTAAATATTCATCAATAACCCATTATTTAACTACAGAGCTCTCTGAAAAATCCTGCCTTTTAGAACATAAGAACATAAGAAAGTTTACAAATGAGAGGAGGCCATTTGGCCCATCTTGCTCGTTTGGTTGTTAGTAGGTTATTGATCCCAGAATCTTATCAAGCAGCTTCTTGAAGGATTCCCAGGGTGTCAGCTTCAACAACATTACAGGGGAGTTGATTCCAGACCCTCACAATTCTCTGTGTAAAAAAGTGCCTCCTATTTTCTGTTCTGAATGCCCCTTTGTCTAATCTCCATTTGTAACCCCTGGTCCTTGTTTCTTTTTTCAGGTCGAAAAAGTCCCTTGGGTCGACATTGTCAATACCTTTTAGAATTCTGAATGCTTGAATTAGGTCGCCACGTAGTCTTCTTTGTTCAAGACTGAACAGATTCAATTCATTTAGCCTGTCTGCATATGACATGCCTTTTAAGCCCAGAATAATTCTGGTCGCTCTTCTTTGCACTCTTTCTAGAGCAGCAATATCTTTTTTATAGCAAGGTGACCAGAACTGAACACAATATTCAAGATGAGGTCTTACTAATGCATTTTACGGTTTTAACATTACTTCCCTTGATTTAAATTCAACACTTTTCACAATGTAGCCGAGCATCTTGTTGGCCTTTTTTATAGTTTCCCCACGTTGTCTAGATGAAGACATTTCTGAGTCAACAAAAACTCCTAGGTCTTTTTCATAAATACCTTCTCCAATTTCAGTATCTCCCATATGATATTTATAATGCACATTTTTATTTCCTGCATGCAGTACCTTACACTTTTCTCTATTAAATGTCATTTACCATGTGTCTGCCCAGTTCTGAATCTTGTCTAGATCATTTTGAATTACCTTTGCTGCTGCAACAGTGTTTGCCACTCCTCCTATTTTTGTGTCGTCTGCAAATTTAACAAGTTTTCTTACTATACCATAATCTAAATCATTAATGTAGATTAGGAATAGCAGAGGACCTAATACTGATCCCTGTGGTACTCCACTGGTTACCACACTCCATTCTGAGGTTTCTCCTCTAATCAGCACTTTCTGTTTTCTACATGTTTCTATCACTCCCTAATCCATGTACATGTGTTTCCTTGAATCCCTACTGCGTTCAGTTTGAGAATTAATCTTTTGTGGGGGACTTTGTCAAAAGCTTTCTGGAAATCTAAATAAACCATGTCATATGCTTTGCAATTATCCATTACCGAAGTTGCATCCTCAAAAAATCAAGCAAGTTAGTTAGACACGATCTCCCTTTCCTAAAACCATGTTGACTGTCTCTGCTGACTGTCTCTGTTACTGGTCTGTAGTTACCTGGTTCAGTTTTGTTTCCCTTTTTGTGGATCGGTATTACGTTTGCAATTTTCCAGTCTGTCGGTACCACCCCTGTGTCAAGAGACTGTTGCATGATCTTGGTTAGCGGTTTGTAAATAACTTCTTTCATTTATTTGAGTACTATTGGGAGGATCTTATCCGGCCCAGGGGATTTGTTTATTTTAAGAGCTCCTAGTCCCTTTAACACTTCTGCCTCGGTTATGCTAAAGTTATTTAAAACTGGATAGGAACTGGATGACATGGGGGGCATGTTGTCCGTATCCTCCTTTGTAAAAACTTTTAATACATTTGCTATTTTTTTTCTTCATCTAGAATTTTGCCATTTGTATCTCTTAGACATTTAACCTCCTCTTTGAATGTTCTTTTGCTGTTGTAATATTGGAAAAACATTTTGGAATTGGTTTTAGCCCCCTTAGCAATGTTCATTTCTATTTCTCTCTTGGCCTTTCTAACTTCCTTTTTGACTTGTGTTTGCAGTTCCGTGTACTCTTTCTATGTACTTTCTTTTTGGTCCCTTTTTAACGCCTTTTTTCGCTGAATATTTTTTTTAATTGATCTATTACACTTGTTACAATCAAGCCCCAAATCCCAACATTGAAACAGATTGTGGCAGGGCAGGAGCACTGCTGTTGTAAATAGTGTGTGTGTGTGTGTGTGTGTGTGTGTGTGTGTGTGTGTGTGTGTGTGTGTGTGTGTGTGTGTGTGTGTGTGTGAATGTAAGGTTGGTAGGGATGGGGTTAAATCTGTCTTTGCCAGCAATCACAGATGTGGCCACTTCCCAATTAGGTAATTGAGTTCTAATTGGGGAGTGGCCACATGTATTAAAGGAAGGATAAATCCTTCCTCTGGGAGAGTGAGCGATCTGTATGTAACACTATTTTGTTTGGAACCCTTCCATGAAGGTGAATGCCCAGCCTGACAATAGTGCTTGGATGCAGTATTGTTTTGTTTGAATTTTTATTTTTGCTAGTTTGCTTGTTCCTGTGTTTGTTTTTGCGTTCTTTAGCGCTTGAACTGCAGCTTCTGTTTCTGGGTCTCTTTCTTGCCAGTAACAGCCTGGGCCCTACCCTATCACACAGATCAATTAAAAACGGAAGCGTCCCCAGGATAAAAGGGGTTAAAACAACTAATTTTAAGTTGTAAAGTTGTCGCTTTTTTGTTTTAAGAGTGCTGTCATGCCATTTGGAAATTTCCATTGAAGTGTTCTTTGGCATCATCTGAAGTCAATGGAAATGTCTTTTATCCTTACTGAGGGCTTTTAGTAATGTATGGACCACTCTGGTAATTAAAACTGCTGAGAAAGGGGCAGGTCTATCTTGCAGCTGGAGCAGATAAATGTAATTACTATCATTAGAGTGAGTCTCTTTTAAAAGTTATCTAAGCCTGCCAGATAACGAATTTGTCCTTGCCAGGAATGAAAAGACCTGAGTTGATGAGCCTTGAAAAAAATGTGATCTCTGTCTTTCCTGCAATAAGATAATTACTATCAAAATTAAATAGGATTTTACTTATAGGCTGGAAAATGGGAAGAGGCTGCCACTAGTTCAGCAAGTTTGGCTAGACAAAGCATTGAGTCAGGAAGCATTTGAAATGATGTCCATTACAACATAGTTGTAACTTCATGACCTGCATCAAGGCAGGTTTTCTGGTGCTATTGTATCAAACTTCCTGTCATAGAAGGAACAGACCTCTGCATTAACAAAAATGCCAGAAACCTGTGTTATCATTTAATAATCCCTTTAATCTTAAACTCCTGTTGAGCGAAAGTTTAATTGAATGTCTCCTTATAACAGGAAGAAAGGGCAGCACCGAATTGTCGACTAGTCGGTTAGAAAAGTGACAGGTGGCCTCAAAGACTGGCACTTCAATTAAAATGGATACATGTATTTTAGGGACCTGTCTAATGAAATCAAGTGTTCTGGAAAGACCCTAGTGATTCATAACCTTGTCAAAATATTAACTTCATTACACATTAGACAAGTTAGTAATATGAACTGCAGTTCCACAGGAATCCAAACTATTAACTAAAGTACCAATGAGCACAGTCCTCCTCCTTCTTCTTCTTCTTCTTCTTCTTCTTCTTCTTCTTCTTCTTCTTCTTCTTCTTCTTCTTCTTCCTGCCTCTTAAAACTAGTAATATTTATTTAAGAAATGTATGTACAATACCAATGCTTGGTATGTTAAAGGGTTAAACCGGAAACCTCTTTTTAGTCTTTTTCTATCTCACACCTGCCAACTCTTTGTTTTTTTCCTTAATTTAATGAATGACAGCCCTGGGATTACCTAACATTTAAAACACAGCCATGGAGCATTTGATAACAGCACTCAAACAATCTTAAAATGTCCAGCACTTCCATTGAGTACATAAATAGTGTTCAATTTACTGTATCACAAGTTATGCACTTACAGTGAAACACCTGCCTGCTGTGGAGGAAAGTAAATCCAACCTCTCCCCTGAAAACAAATAGTCTGTATCAATGCATCCAGGGGATTCATCCTGTAGGTGCTGTAAAATGCTATTAAAAATCCAGCTGTGTATTATGGTGGGTATATTCATCAGATCAACATGTATGACAAGAAGACAGTTTTGACTAGTGCCTTCAGCGTACTGCGTATACGTAGTATATATTCTTTCTTCCTTCTATTCTCACAGCTGTGCCTGGGAAATTAGATTTAGGATGTGCAATAGTTGATGGATGTTACATTTTGACGGGTTGAGGTAACTGTCACATCACCAAACAAAAACAAACAGTACTGGACCTGAGGATGGCAATAACCTCAAAATGAGGTTATTCTTATTATTCTTACTCTGAATAATAATATACAAAGGGTAAGGATGAGAGTGCTTGTCTTGGTTTATATGGCGGGGGAGGGGGGGGTGTCGAGGTCTGTTTCGAGATCTGGGAAGAGAACCCTCATCCTCACTTTCTTATATACATCTACTGGTTCATTTAATAACAAGTGGTAACTAGGCAACTGCTGTATAAAACTGGTACAGTTCTCATGGGGTTACTGTATTTACACTGCCAGACTCAGAAAACCAGCAATTATTTACAACATAACCACCACAATGGATGTCTGCTCTCTGAGGCTGTAATCACTCCTTGCTGTAATTAAGAGTGTGGGCTAAAGGATGGAACCAGACTGCGCTTTTTTTTTTAATCTGTGTCGGTTGGTAGGCTGAGGAGCACTTTGAGTGCTCAAGGCCTTTTTTCCATGTACTGTTGGTTTGCTTCTTCTCTGATGTTTTGTTTCCTTTCCTTATCTGGTACTTAACAATTATGGAAGGTCATAAGAACATATCTGAAATGAATGCTCATTTCTTTTATCAGATTCTCGCTAGAGTTTTCCAGGAATTAAATAGCACAGATAGAACTTCTGATTTCAAAGTCCTTTCTTCTGGCTTCTGTGAACCGCTTTGTTGACAAGACTTCAATGGATAACTATCTACTTGTGTACCATTTTATTGAAGTGCTGTATTTCCAAGTCTAATGATCTGGGTTACTGAAGCAGCTTAGGCACTCATGAAAGACTAATGTACCCAATACTGACTAATTATTTTAGTTTAATATTTTATTTATTAATTATGTTCAACGTAAAAGTTGAATTATAATGTGTTGTTGAACGATTGCTTGATGATTGGATTGTATATGTGCTTGCTGTCCTCCGGGACCCTCATAAAAACAAGATGCTGCATTATTTGACATTTTGGTGAGCAAAATTTAAAATAAATAAATAAATAAATAATACCTGATCTCCATCTGCCACTGGGACTGAGCTGAAAGCAATTTGAAATTGATCCTGTTATTTCCATCGACAGCAGAGCGATGACTATGACAGTTCAATTTTGGAATACAGGGTTCCCGAGTGGCTCACCTGGTAAAACAGAGCTGCATGGTGTACAGGGTGAGTCCTACAGGCAGGGTAGTGCAGGTTCGGGTCCTGGTTGTGGGAAGTCAATGGTCATCTCTGGGGATTCTATAGCAATGCAATAAGGGACTAGGGAGAATATTATTTGCTAATGAATGGTAATTAAATGTTTTTAAAAGCCTTACTCCTTTAGCCACTTGGTCACCAAGCATCCATGTCTACCCCACTTAAACGAGGTGAGTGCAGCGTAGAGCAAATACAAAACAGACAGACAATGATTTCCAGGTGCAAGGGTGTTTATTGAATGATTTACAATGTCAAGAGCCTTATGGCAAACACCTGTAAATTAATAATGTTAGAGTTGTACAGCGGCGTGTATCACTCGGTAGTTGTAATCCCTGGGTTTTACCCGTAACCCAAAAGTCCAGTTTTCTACGTACACCTACACTAAACACAGAACACAAACACCGTTTTTAGTGACAGAGAATAAGTGCTAGTGGTGTAATACAGTTCTCTGTGATGCAGGGGTGAAAGTGATGTCCGGGTTGATGCTGGCTTACACTACAGTTCTGGATTGTGTTACTGGTAGTCTAGTTAAGACAGACAACAGTTACAACAAACACTAACAAACACAAGACAAACACTCATGGTTTTCAGCAAATAATACAGTCTCCTTTTAGGTTGTATCTAACCATTGACAAAGGAACAGATCACTTAAAGTACGACCCCTTATATACCCTCCCCCATGACCCCTAGGTAAACGAGCGCATCCACTCCTCCAATCCACGGATGCCACGTTGTTTCCCGCCTGGGTCATTGAGTTTGAGTACCGTAGCTCCTCCCCTTTTCTAGATGGCCAACTTTCACCTAACCCAAGGAATAAATTCTCATGCCATTTAGTCCAGGATACTCTGTTCCATTTACACAGCGTCCTCACTGGTCGGGAGAGAGATCTAACACTAAGAATCATTCAATCTTTGTCACAACATCTTAATAGTCAGAAGGGGCGACTATATGTCTTTTACTGCCACAGGCCTTGGGTTTAAATCTGGGTCAGCTGACAAGTGAAATGGCAAGACTGTCAGTCTTGCTTGAGAGAGCCTAAGATTGAATGGCAGAGGGTGTTCAAGACTGTAGTGCCTTCACAGAGCTTGTGGGTAGTACAGTATAAGTGTGTAAAAAGTGTCCAATAGAAGTTAACTTTTGGAAACATAGGTGTTTGTATTTCTTTTTTGCCATTTAATTCACACTGCCACATGGCAACCAGTGAAAAATATAAAAGTTCAAAAGGTTACTGAGCACTTCTGTTAGGACAGCATTCCAAATAATGGTTATTTTGTCTGTTTCTTTTTTGTAGGTGTCAGTTAATTAGCAAACCACACAACCATTGAAACATGTGGATAAAAGCTGATATGGATCATCTGTGAAAGAGCAAACCCATTTGCTTCCAACTGCTATTTACAGACACAAGGAGAGTCACACTACCCAATTATTAACGCTGAGAAACCTGCTCCCAAAGCTTCTCTTGTAACTCTGAATAAAAATGAGTGGGGCTTTTGCCAAGCTGGACCCAAGGCGAGTCCAATGGGGCTCCACGTGGCACTCCTTTCACTCACGGATCCTGCGCACCAAGCCAGTGGAGTCAATGCTGGACGGTGCAGGCAACGACGCACCTCACAGCACCAAACTGGCACGAGTGCTCACCACAATGGACCTGGTCTCGTTGGGAGTTGGCAGCTGCGTGGGCACTGGGATGTACGTGGTATCTGGACTGGTTGCCAAGGAAATGGCCGGGCCGGGAGTCATCATGTCCTTTATCATTGCAGCCGTAGCTTCCATCCTGTCAGGTACAGTGCAGTTTACAATTGATTGTCTATGTGCTTTATCCTTCGTTGCCACTATATGGTAACCATTTAGTGGGATTCGATGGGCTTAGCTAATTCTTTCTAGAAAATAGTTTCATCAACTGAAGATTGCTTAGGGGGTTTTCCTTCTGCAAGTCAAATTTGCTTCCATTATAAAAACACACTACCTCTATGATAAAACTGTTTGGGCAGACAGTGTACTGTTTTTCCAACTCCTCATAAAACATTCTTCCCAGCCCAAACATAGCATGCTTTCCAGTAGATTATTTTGGCTACAACAGAGCTGTCCTTACCAAACTCTAAAGAACCTTAACACAGTGCATATTTCAGAAGATGCAGCTTGAGAACCACTAAATAATGAACTCCTGCCTTGGGTACAGATTAGTTTGTTTAGCACCATCCTTTCTATACTTTACAGTAAATCAATGGTGCAGGAGTGGTGGATCTTCATGGTGGATGTGCATCATAACATGCATCATCCACCATGAAGTACCTTTCTTGAGACTCTTTAATGGCTATTTCAATAGATTGTATAGATCAATTGAACATCTCCCTGGTAACACACAGAATTTGCAAAATAAAAGATGTTTTTGCAAAAAAGCTCTAGAACAAAAATACAATAGTAACAGCTTTAAAAAGGCAGCTTTCACTGAGCAGACCTAGACTCTGAGCCACAGTGGACACCAATACATTAGTACATTCATACTTGTTTTAAGAAACGTGTGAAAAGTGATGTAATGCATGTAGAGAGGCACCAATTATTCAGACAGTTACCCTATGATTTAATATGCATATGTACATAGTATAAGTTTCCTCTCTTCAGCACTGTAACCTGCATTACAACATGTGTTACAACCTCTTGCTTTACTGCATACAGTACTACCGTGAAAACCAGTCAATTAACCCCCTTATTATTTCAATCAACATTAGATTGCATTGTGATCAAAATTAAGATATAACAAAGATGCATGCACATGTCTTACATACAGAGATTTTATATATATATATATATATATATATTTTTTTTTTTTTTTTTTTTTTTTTTTTTTTTTTTTTTTTTTTTTTTATCGGCCAGTCATTAATATACCCTTGGAACATTGCTTGCTGGGCAGAATATTCAGTTCAAAATAGTTGGTTTAATTAGCACATTATGTTCTTAAAACCTGGTTATGGCAGCCATGGAATTGTTGTAAGTTTCAATTGTTTTTAGTGTTTTCCCCAAGTCATGTGTAAATTGTTTTTCACATCTGTTTTAATAATACCTATAGAACTATCATGAAACTTATGTTAACTGTCTAAAAAATAACGTACTAGATTTCCATTGAAGACCTTGGAGTAGATATTGCGGCTCTGTGGATTAACCTCCCCCAGTGCTTGGGTACTTGAGTCATGTTGCCATGGTGTCACTTTGTCTATCCCTAGAGACTCAAATAGAAATTGAGTACACAACATTCAGGTTTGAATGAGCTATAGAGTAATATCAAGAGCCGCCTTGTGTGTGAGTTTGGAAATCAAAATCAAATTGAATGTGTTATTTTGTTCCCTGTTGTAAAAATGAAATTAACTGTTGCGCGAAGAGACAAGTGTGTAAAGTCTTTTTATCAGTCGCACAGTAATTGCGGAATTCAGTTGAGGAAACAAAGTGTTTCCATCACATCTGTAATGCAGTAGCAGTCTAGACTAGATCACAGTCAATGCAAATACATTGTCACAGCCCTGCCAATTTTCAAAGAAGGGATTCAGGCAGGTTTTTGACTTTCTGATCTTGATAAAAATGACATTTGGTAAGCTAAGTATAAATGGGCAAATGGGAATGCAAAGAAAGAGTGTAATTACAATTGTACAATTTGTGATACTTCTGACAGTATTTGCTCTCTCAATATTTACTCTGAAATAAAGAGGGCCTTAATGTTTTTATCATGCAGCAATCTTAACAGTGGACTCTTATACATATTACATCGTGAGATGCAGTTAAACTGCTCATTTATGTAGTTGACAAAGTTAAAGATTTATTAAGTATTTATTTGTCTTTATACCAGCCTGCATGCATTTTGAGGGGAAAATAAAACAAAAAAGTAACAAAACTAGTAACAAACAACTTAGTCAAATGTATATTTCATGTGTATACCCTTATAAAAGTTTGGTATAGTAAATGCATAGCAAAGTGTAATAAAAGCACGGTAAAGCTCAGGGAGCCACAGTAATGCATTTTTAAAACCATGGTAAACTACAGTATGGCAAGTGCATAGTATAACCATGGCAAAAGCATGAGAAAACTGCAGAATTACCTTGGTAAACTTCTGTGAGGGTAATTCCCATAAAAGTTTAATTGAAAAGTACTATGTGTCGATTGTACACATGACTTTGTATGTTTGATGTAGTAAGTCATGTCAACACTGTTCATGGAAATTAATTTTTTTGAAGTTTGCATCTACTTGATTTACGTGACTGATCTTCCCAGAATTGAAAGAAAACCACTATAAGGTATTAGTAAATTTCATTAAAACCTGCTGTAGATATTTGAGAGATTGAATACCAAAGCATTGCAGTGCTCACAGTACAATATATAAACAACTGGGCTGCAAACACAAAAGTAAACACTTCTTTGAGCCTCTATAAAGGTTACTTTCATAGTTGTTTTAGAGGGAGAGTACTACGATAGCAAATACAGTACTGTCTGATGCTGTTTCTGATGGGTCAGAGATTAATTCCATTGAACCTGTAGAAGTTCTATATGTGGAAACTGTGCTGCTCTGAGCCAAATGAGTTGGCAACTGGAAGTGAATCAGACTGAGAAGAGGTAGAGAATCTGCCATCTCCATCAACAGGCCACCAGCCTAACTCTGTTGCCATTTTTGGGGGGGGGGGGGGGGGGGGGGGCTGACCAATTCACTAGTCTTTGCCACCGAAGGGCATGGGTTTGAATATGTCTGAAATCTTTTTTTTTTTATAAAAAGACAGAACAAAACTTAATGAAATGTTTATATTTTCAGTAAAAAATTTAACATTTTTAAGTCCTCGTTCAAAAAATGGAGACCTTTATGTACTGATCCTATCCATCTGTCTTTCAAACTGTACATGATAAGTTCCTTGATTTTACACCAATCCTCATCACGCTTTTATCATACACTTCCTTAGATATTTGGATTACATTTGGGTGTAAATCCAATATTTGTAACCTGTGATCTCGTTACGAAAGTATGGAGACCCTCTGTGCTGTAAGTATGTGCACTTACAGTACAGTTGAAAGGATTATGAAATACCAGTTGAATGCAGGGTGTACCTGTAAGTAATCTTCTAAGTATTTTCTAATTCAAATCGGTCCCAGGTATGTCAATGTCAGACAGGCTGTACGAATGCACGTTTCCTTATAAAGCAGAGACTGTCTTGATATAGGACCCAGAACTGTTGACTGATTATCTTGTGATGCTTTCCCCTCAGGGGTGTGCTATGCTGAGTTTGGTGTGCGGGTCCCCAAGACGACAGGATCAGCCTACACCTACAGCTACGTGACAGTCGGGGAGTTTGTAGCTTTTTTCATTGGCTGGAACCTCATCCTGGAGTATCTGATTGGCACAGCTGCGGGTGCCAGTGCCCTCAGCAGCATGTTCGACTCCCTGGTCAATCACACCATCAGCCACTTCATGATAAACCATGTGGGCACTCTAAACGGCTTGGGTAAGCACTTATTATGATATAGGCTGTCATTGTGACATTTTGAAAAATAAACATTCTCAGAGCATCTTTGTGATGGTTCAGGGTATATACCCAAATGTAGAGAGACTCATAGGGCCAGCAGTAGTTGTGTATTTCAGTTTTCATTTATTAACGTAAATAAATTGCCTCATTTTACCTACCGAACCTAAGCAGTTATCAAGCTACTGAACTCTGGAGCAAAGGGCCCAGTCTGGGAAGTAACTGCCCATTCTCGTTAAGCATCTAACCAGTAGACAGGCTCTCTGCCAATGCAGCGCTCCTTATTAGTCCCCAGCTGAGATTGTCCATTGCTGTGAGTGTTTGCATGGTTCAACCTGCACCCCAAACTGTAGTTCTTTAACTAGGTGAACCACTGGGGACCTCTACCCTGTATGGTTTTAAGAAAAATGATCTATTCCCTTATATTACCTATTTCAGATAGTTGTTACCATATAAACCCATGGACATATCCAAGATGCTCCAAAAAAGGTCCACTTTGTTTTTGCTTGCTGGGTTCAAAGATTTTATATGTTATTCTTGCTGCAGGGATTTTTAGCAGACACACCCTAGTACAGAGAGATGTACTGGCAAGCAGGTTTTCAAGGGGAATGGATGTCTTTGTCCCTCCAGCTAAAAGAAATAAAATCTCAGGGCAACAAAAAAGGTCTGCTTTCTGATAAAGTAGGGATAAACAGAGACCAAGGAATGTTATGTTGGTGTAAATTCATCATGATTGCAGAAGCTTATAATCAGTACTAGGTTTATATATATATATATATATATATATATATATATATATATATATATATATATATATATATATATATATATATATATTGTCAACTTGTTGCTTGCCACAGAGGCTCTCACGGGTTCTTCTCCTTCCGAATCACGACCCAACACACAGGATTGTACTGAAACAGCGCTCACGCGCACTTTTAATAAACACAAAATGAAATAAACACAAAACAAGCACCTAGCTCCTATTTGGAGCACTCATTAAACATAAACAGGAACCTAACTATCACGCAGGATGGCTAAACCGTTTACCTGCCACAAACATTCCAAAAACACACCCTCACACAATACCTCAATACGACTGCTCACTCACACAGTCGGGCTCTTCTCTCAACAGCAGCCTGGAACAGACTGGCTGCCTCTCAAATACCCTCCACCAGGTGCAGGGGATTACTAAACAATAAAACAATTACCCAATTAAACCCCATAACACCCAAATGTGCATTCTCACAAGGTTTTTAGCAGGGAAGGATTTTAACCCCCTCCCTGCTATCTCACACATCTGAAACACTGATAGGCCATACCAAGGCCACCCCCTCCCCTAAAACACAACCACCCACCCTCAAGTCCAGAAATGTCCATTTCCGCCCTCTTCCACGGGCGGGCTTGAGGGTGGGTCGGATCTTCCGGCACCTCCGGGAAGGGAACTTGAACCGGCGACAAGGGACCCCATCGGGATGACATGGCCGACCGAAGCGATGACCGGGGAACAGGAGGATGCAGCAGTGGACAGAGTAGATCTTCCACTGGGGACCAGCGCAGCAATGTCCGATCACCCAGGGGAAGCGAAGCAGCGAACAGGGGGAGCACCAGCGACATCTGGCAGCAGCCCAGCGACGTCTGGGTGCTCGGGAAGAGCGGAGCAGGGAACCAGGGGAAAAGCTGTGGCCAATGCTGCAGATTCCTGGGCTCCAGGTCCAGCGCAGGAAGGTCTAGGAAGACCGGCAGGGTGTCCAGGAGCAAGGGGCAAGGGACCGCACCTACCAGTGCCGGACTGGTTCGCTGGGGTGATGGAGGTGGGCACCTCACTTCCTCCTCCTCCTCCTCCTCCTCCTCCTCCTCCTCTCTGGGCTCTGGGAGCGGCACCTCCTCCCCTCTGGGCTGGGCTCTGGGCTCTGGGAGCGGCGGCTCCTCCCCTCTGGGCTCTGGGAGCGGCACCTCCTCCCCTCTGGGCTCTGGGAGCGGCACCTCCTCCCCTCTGGGCTCTGGGAGCGGCACCTCCTCCCCTCTGGGCTCTGGGAGCGGCACCTCCTCCCCTCTGGGCTCTGGGAGCGGCTGGGCTCCTCCCCTCTGGGCTCTGGGAGCGGCGGCAGTGTTGAGCTCACCCACCTCTTAAACATTGACACCAGCGCCGTTGATTCCGGGAAGTCCCAGTTCCACTTCCCACTTCTTATTTTGCTCAATTAGAGCAGCAGTGTTTCTCTTTATTTGAGCTATGAGCTCCTGCAAATCCATTGTTGCGTGTTGAGTCAGAAGGGCACTTCTGGTACCATATGTCAACTTTTTGCTTGCCACAGAGGCTCTCACGGGTTCTTCTCCCTTTCACGACCCAACACACAGGATTGTACTGAAACAGCGCTCACGCGCACTTTTAATAAACACAAAATGAAATAAACACAAAACAAACACCTAGCTCCTATTTGGAGCACTCACTAAACATAAACAGGAACCTAACTATCACGCAGGACGGCTAAACCGTTTACCTGCCACAAACATTCAAAAAACACACCCTCACACAATACCTCAATACGACTGCTCACTCACACAGTCGGGCTCTTCTCTCAGCAGCAGCCTGGAGCAGACTGGCTGTTTCTCTTAAATACCCTGCACCTGGCTCTAATTTACAATTACCACCAGGTGCAGGGGATTACTAAACAATCCTGCCCAATTAAACCCATAACACCCAAATGTGTTGAGTCACAAGGTTTTTAGGCACTTCTGGTACCATATGTCAACTATATATATATATATATATATAGGCTATATATATATATATATATATATATATATATATATATATATATATGTATGTATGTATAGTCGTTTGCAGAAGTATTCACCCCCCTTCAAAGTTTTCACATTTTGTTGGCACTTGAGCATACTCCATGGCGCTTTCAAATTAGACTTTACATGTAGAATCTACACAAACTACTCCACATTGCTAAAATAAAAAAATGCATCTAGAATATAAATAAGTAAGATTTACAGAGAAAAACAGATTCATCTCAGTTGCATAATTATTCCACCCCTTTTCTACTGCAGCCCTAAATCAGCTCAGGTGCTAATTACTTGTTTCAAAGGTCATATAATTAGCAAAATGGTTTCAGCCTGTGTGTTCTCAAAGTAGTTTAACTTGTAGATAATTTCCCTCAGGTATATAAAGACTTTCAAGCTGCAACTCACATACTGATCCAACAAAGCAACCATGAAGACCAAGGAGCTTTTGAAACAAGTCAGGGATAAAGTGGTAGAGAGGCACAGAGCAGGAGAAGGGTACAAGAAAATTTAAAAGGCACTGATTATCCCTCTCAGCACAGTGAAGTCCATCATTAAGAAGTGGAAGATGCATCATATCACCCAGACACTACCCAGATCAGGTCACCCTCCAAAACTGAACAGCCGGACAAGTAGAAAACTATGACCTTGAGAGATCTGCAAAGTTATGTGTCTGAGATGGGAGTCAGTGTTCACACATCAACAATTAGCTGGTCCCTACACAAAGCTGGCCTGTATGGATGGGTGGCAAGAAAGAAGCCATTACTCAAAAAGTCTTGTCTTAAAGCATGTATGGCATTTGCGAAAAATCTAGTAGATGATACTGCAGATATGTGGAAAAAGCTTCTGTGGTCAGACAAGACAAAACTGAACTTTTCAATCTAAATTCCAAGCATTATGTCTGGCACAAGTCCTACACTGCACATCACCCAGTCAACACCATCCCAACTGTCAAGCATGGTGGTGGCAGCATCATGTTATGGGGATGTTTCTCTTCAGCAGGGACTGGGAAGATTGTCAGGATAGAGGGGAGAATGGATGGTGCAAAGTACAGGCGAATCCTTGAGGAAAACCTGTTTGAGTCAGCCAAGACTCTGAAACTGGGGAGGAAATTCATATTTCAGCAGGACAATGACCCGAAGCACAAATCCAAAGCCACACTGGAGTGGTTGAACAAGAAGAGAATTGATGTTCTTAAGTGGCCCAGTCAAAGTCCTGACTTGAATCCAATCGAAAATTTATGGCGAGACTTGAAGATTGCAGTCATTCTATGATCCCCAACAAACTTATCTGAATTGGAGCAATTTTCCTGTGAAGATAGAGCAAAAATGTCACCATCCTACTGGGCAAAGCTAGTAGAGACCTATCCAAAAAGACTCATAGCAGTAATTGCTGCAAAAAGGTGCTTCTACCGAGAACTGACTTAAGGGGCTGAATACTTATTAATACCTGTAAATATTATTTTGTACATTTTCTTTGCAAGTTTTGCTGACATTTAACCTCCTCTTCATATAACAGTGTTCGGTTTAACCACTACAGCTTTAAATAAATGAAATTTTGTTTGAAAAACTGTGCATACACTATTTGTAATTTAACAAAAGGTGACATTATTGGTAGCGGGTGAATACCTCTGCAAACCACTGCATGTGTGTGTGTGTGTGTGTGTATATATATATATATATATATATATAAAACTGTATGAGTAGGAAAGGTATTCTGCTTCACAGGGTCATATCACACTTTTTCCCACATAGTCTCCATCAATAGTCACATTCTTTTCCCAGCTGTGTATACAATTAGATGTTAGAGATATTATTAGTTGGTGCTGCAGCCATCTCCTGCCTGTAGCCGTCTTGAGGCATAGAAAATGCTGGACGTTGTGCAGCTTGTACATGGAATGTGTATCAATACCAGAGGACTCTTTGAACAACAGGTACAACGGTAGGGAAAGTATGAAGCAGTCAATATGGCAGTCCCTTTTTTTCTGAATGTTATTATTAAATTCCATATAAAGTCTTTGTATTTCCTAGAAAACTAATCAATGCATAAAAGTAGTTCAACCCATTCAGCCATAATATACTGTACAGTCGTGAGACATGTAAGAAAAATGTTCTTTACCTTCAATATCCACTTCTCATCTGAAGACGACACCAGCTGTCTCAAAAGCTAGTGTATTTCAAAAACATTTCCATTTGATTGTATTAAAAGGTATCACCAAAAAAGTTGTATTTGTATGTGGACCGGCATAGACTATGGAGCCAACAAGTACCAATTTCAGTACCAAACAGTTTCACAGCTGGGCTTTTAATGTCTATTGAAGTCAACTTCACAGGGCTGTTTTTCTTCAAATTGAAATAGCAATGAAAAGCAAGCAAACACAGCAAATTATTTCTATCCCAGGAGGTAGTTTCTATGCTGATCAAACAATATATATATATATATATATATATATATATATATATATATATATATATATATATATATATATATATATATATATATTGTGAATGAAAGCATGTGCCTTAAAGTTTTGAATACCAATATACAGCCTTGCAATCTAACACAAATCCGGGTTGACTTCTCCAGTATTGAAAGGTTTGACTTCTTCAGGAGAGAAAGTGTATCATGTGTTCAGAAGGTATTAGCAATCCTACCTGTGAAAAGCTTCTGCATTATGTGGTCTAATGCTTACTGCATGGATTCCTTTGACTTGGTTCTGCAGGTCCCCAGGTAACTCATGTGAGTGTCATCTGTGTGCATGTAGCAGGAGAATCGTTGTAATGTTGCTAAGTAAATCCCATGTATTGTTCCTTCATCAAAGAGGTTACACGTGAAGATTATTATTAAAAATCTGTAACTAAAGAAAAGGAGCCATGCATGCAGGTGAATTCTATTGGCCTGTGAACCCTTGAATTCAGTCTTGGTCCAGCAACGTTGACCAATCTCACAATAAGGAATTTAATCTTGTACCCTAAATCTGTCTGGTCCCTAGTAAACAACCCCTTGAAAACCATACTGCCTGATGTTCTGGTCTCTTCTTTTCTCTATAATAGAGCACTGTGCCAGAGAGCGAATTAATCTGAGTCAACAGTCTCCCTCCCGACCTGTGAGGGCGCTGTGTAACAGGAACAGTGTGTCCCATACTGGATGGTTTGGCAGTTCATTCCAGGGTCAGTTGGAAGCCGTCCATCCAGGAAGGGGACGGAGCCACAATACCAGAAGTCATCGCCTTAATGCATTAGGAGATGTGTCAGTCACGGATTGGTGGATACGTGATTGGCCGCGCCACCGAAAGAGGGCGTGACTGATGGTATTTAGGGGAAGTGGCCGAGCTATCTGTTCCTTCATTATGGTTATTAAAAGGACCTGTTTAGGAAACAGAAGTAATTAATTATCGTGAGTGTGTCATGATTTGTTTGTTTGATTGTGCTAACTGTTTGTCTTTTGTCACTGTTAGACAGCCAACACAAACTGGGAGCTGTCGCTACTAGCCAGCACCAAAACCCAGACTACAATGCACTACTGTTTCACGAACTGTTGTCTTTCACCCCACCTGCACACAAGCACTCACTGTCTGGAGACGTGACCGTGTCTGTGTTTGGTGTAATTATAAAGTGTCTTATTATTTAGAGACTGAAACCCTTGTTTTGCACGAAGCGATACACATTGGTGTGTAGAGCCTGTGCTTATTATTTAAGTGTTGTTGACACACAACCCAGCCAAATAAAGGAGTTGTTTTATTGAACTTTCACTGTCTTCTGTGTGTTATTCCTGAGCACTGCACCAACTACAACTGCACACGGCAAGCCACTTTGCCACAAGCACTTACAGTCTTGCGTGTATTTTTTATTCAAGAGGTTTCTTGAGGATGCTTGGGGTGGCATGATACGGGGTCATGTGTTGTATATGGTTCTGTGGGCTTCACAGTAGGGCTTGCTCTGTAATGTACTAGGGCAGTGGTTCCCACCTTTTTCAATGTAGAAACCACCTTGGTGTTTGGATTTTTCCTACGGACCGCTTGCCACACATTTTTTTACAGCATTTTTAAAGTCATTTCTAAGTGTATATGTATAACTACATGTAGAAAATAAAGTATTTATATAACGTACCTAACTTCATGAGATTCCAAGGTTTGTAATGTTGTGTATTGTATCAGCTGATGAGTTCATCATTTGGAAGGAATTTGAGAGTTCTGCTAAAGCTGTTTAAAACATTCACAGCTGAAGCAACAAACTCCAGAATGTGCTTCCCAAGGAGCACAGAGCTGGCAGCATTGAGAAATGAAACTCCTGCAGATCTCCAAAATAACAGACCAGGGGTTTTAAGCTGATTTAGATTAAATGAAATAGCAAGATTCTCCTGGCATTAAACATAGACATGAAAGTATTTAGTTTCCCTATATCCAATATCATCTGATAATGATTGGGAAATTACATAATAGGGGAATGACCACATCTGTGATTGCTGGCAGGGGCAGATTTAACCCCATTCCTGCCAACCTTACACACACACACACACTGTTTACAGTGAAGAGGGCTTCTGCCATGCCACAGTCTCAAATAAGATCAGCAGGGATATTTTCTTGCCTACACAAAGATTACAAGTTTGTAGAGAGAAGGATCTTTGTCGCAGAACCAAAAAAAAATAATACTAAAAAAACTTTGTTGTACTTATGAAATAGACCAGCACAGTAATTAACTCCACACACCCCTTTATAGACATACTCCAATTCACAATAGAAAAGAAAAAGTATGTCATCTTCACACTGTCTGGATTCAGCATTTTGAACTAAATAAATAAGTCATATATGTAGCACAATGAGTTCCAGCAGCATCACACACACCAAAACATTTTATTATAACAGGGCTGATATCTCTGTAACATTCATGCTTAATGTAGTTTAGCCTCAGTACTTGAAGTACTCTTGTAACTACAAATGCTGTCTCAGCTATTACTGTATATGCACCTCACTGTACAAGGCCTCTTTATTAGAAGACTATAAACAGACAGCACACAGAACATTCTGGAACTTCTACAGAAAAGTTACTACCGGTGGATTACCCTGAATAAATACTAATCAACACCATTGGTAGGCTATAGCAATGGCAGACAATAGATTTGGAACACATATTGAACAGTACAGTGTTCCTGGTCTGACAGTATTCTGGTACTGAGAGTATTTCAATAGATGGTCAATGTGTAATTTAACATCTCATTGTACTGTACTGTACATATTCATAATGTTCAGGAATTCCAGACAAGTACCAGTAACAAAACAAATTATTTACACCAGAAACAGCTGTTGAATTAATGTGACAGGTGCCCTTGAATGTATAAAACAGATTTCTGCATAACTTTGCCTTGTTTACTGCAACTCCATTGAGAGCATCGCTTTTAGAAGCTCATGGGATAAGGGAGGCTCTATCATTCTGGCTTCCAGCCTGATGAGAGGAGATGGATTCATATAGATTTCCAGGGTGGTATTCTGACATACTGTAGCTGATTTAGCTCAGCCAGAATCCAGTCTTAGGCCTCGCCCAACATACCAATTCACTGTTAATGATAAAATGTTTAAAAAAAAAATTCATTTCAAAAGAATTTCATTTTATGTAAATAGCTTCACTCATCACTTTCACTGCCTAACCCTAGGGTATGCAGGCAGGTTGAGTCATCCATCCAGTTCTACTTCGCGCTCAGTAATACACCCCTACTGTAAATACTTCAATTAACTAAATGGCTATCCAATGTTCCAAAACAAGTAACTGTGTTTAACATTTTGCATGGTGGTCTGGTGTTGTTGACCACTGTCCACAGAGATCAGACCACCAAACTTTTAATTTGGCACTGACCTGCCAGGATTCAAGCCCAGCCCTTCAGAAGTGGACGTATTGTAAATTATCCAACCCCAGCAATAGTGTTTAATCACTTCCCACAGACTTACCTGGCAGTGCCCCCAAAAGAGTGGAATTAACCGAGAACAGGGTCATAGGTCTGGAACACAGAAAATATAATGTATATTATAATATGTTAAGATATCAGCGATTTGTTTCTTGTTATTCTGTTACTGGTAATGTGGTTGTAAAATACCTAAATAAAGACTTTAAAAGAACAGGTTGAATTATTTTACCATTACAAAGCTCTTTATCCTACTTTAGATGTCCTCTAAAGCTAATAGGACTTTAGAATCGTCAACCTTTCTTGAAATGGCAATATACATTTCATACAGTCTAAGCATGCACTAAAAACATTTGTTCGATTTTTAATAGCATTTATCCTCTGCAGTGGTCATTATCTGTAGATAATTTACCTTGTCTTTTGTTAAGTGTCCTTACCTTCAACTCTGGGCACCTGATTGTCGCCACAGTTAGTTATCCAGCAAGTAGAAAATTAAAACAGGAATATAATCAAAGTGGGGACAGAATTAAATTAATGATCGCCGTAGAGCAGTGGCACTGGAACGATTTTTTTTTCAGCGCCCCTGCCGCAGAGCGATTTGACCAACCAAATGATGGACAACAATATTCTCAGGTTACCACCCCAGTTCACAAGGGGAGCACTGAGGACACCTATTAATTCTTAATGGGTTTGATTTTCTTTCACCATTTCTGCCAAAGATCGGTCAAGATTAAATTTAAAACAGCAGAATGCAGCAGGCACAGATAACACCTCTTGACAGACTGCATCCTCCAGATGGGTTAGGAAACTAATTTACTCTCTCCTGTCTTTATAATTAAGAACTTTGACCAAAAAAAAAAAATAGAAATGCAAGTCATAATGGGTTAGAAAACAACTCCCCTGCCTTAGCCATTGACACCTGGACATGAAATGGTTTATTATCATGTTAAGTGTTATCTGCACTTTCCGAATGCATATTTTCAATAGAGTGTAGGTCCACCAGCATAAATGACTCAGTGTGATGAGTCTGCAAGGTGTTTATCCTCAATGATACACTGCCACTAAGTTTCTTTGGAGAAGTTGGGGATAAAAATCTATAGCACAATTTGTTCTGAGGTGCCCTGATTTGCATGTGTTACAGTCTTCAATTTTACCCTTGTGTGATAAGGTAGTCCTTAGACAGATAATCTATTCTATGTGAATATATGTGTTTTTGTAATAATAATATTTTTAAAAAACTGCTAATGTGGTCTGACATAAATCAAAATCTATTTCATTTTGAAAATGTTAAAAAGAAAATTACTTTATGAAATTAGCCTGCATAAGGTTCCCCAGACACCTGCCACAAGGAGTTAGTGGAGCCGACTGCGATCTCACTCAGCATACTTATGCTGAGTGGTGCTGTCAGTGTCAAGTTTGCAATGTCGCTGTCTTACAGGCAAAGGAGAGGAGTCATACCCAGACCTCCTGGCCCTGGTCATCGCTATCCTGGTGACGGTGGTCGTGGCACTAGGAGTGAAGAATTCCATCGGGTTCAACAACGTCCTCAATGTTATTAACCTGGTGGTGTGGGTCTTCATCATGATCGCTGGACTCTTCTTCGTCGACGTCAGCAACTGGGACAATGCAAACTTTCTTCCTTTCGGATGGTCAGGGGTAAAGGACTTTTCATCCATGACTTCAAACTCTCATAACCTATACAGTGTCATATATCCAAAATGTTCACTCCACTCTTTAAACAAATAAGTTTAGATACATTTGAAGCAGTGCAAAAATGGCTTATTTGAAAGGAATACAATTATTTTAGTGGTATAAATCTTGCAAGAAACAGCAACTGTATTAAGTCTTGCTTGTAAATATGCCCCGGAACAATTAATTTCAGAAAATATGCTTCATTCTACAGTAGTTGTTTATTTGTAGCTCTAAAATTGAAAGGTGTTTAATACAGTTTATTTGTATTACCACTAAATATATCTTCACTTATTTACTGTATTTAACAACTAAAGAGGGTCTGTCACCATACAGAATCTTACAGAATGTTTCCCTGCAGGAACACAGGGGTCATATTTTTAAAGCATTTAATCTTAAATTAACTCATCTTTTTTTAAATACACTTTTCTCCTTTTAAAAATAGGACTTGCAGGAGTAGAATAAATTTTGTAGCACATTTGGAAATATGCTACTTAGTTTCTTATAGCTTTGCCATCTGATACAGCAGCATTATCTCTGAATAGCTTTATAGCAATACAATTCTGATCGTTAAGATGTTTGAATCATATCTTTAAAAAGCACGTATTTGTCTAGAACTCTCGTCAGCTGTGTGCATGTATGCTTGACTTAATTTGACAGATTTAAAATTGTTATTGAAAATTGTACTTTTTTTATAGAATGAACTGTGGTATTCATTAGTAAAAGCATAGTAAATTACAAGCAAAAAGAGAGTGAAAGGATAGCATGGCACAGGGAAGCAAGGTAAAATACTTTTACCTTGTGGTGCAGGCATTATAAAAATCTAATTTGCTGTTGTGGTACAGTGTAGTGCACTGGTAAAAAAAAAAAAAAAAAAAAAAAACATTAAAATAAATTTAAAAAAAGAATGTTTAATCATGGTAAAGAGCAAGCAAATGTTCAACTGCTAAAATGGCTCTGGTAAACTAAACAAACGCTAATCCAGTCATCTCTCTCTCTCTCGTTTTGTCAGGTTTTACAAGGGGCAGCCACCTGCTTCTATGCCTTTATCGGTTTTGATATCATCGCTACCACAGGAGAAGAAGCTAAAAATCCCAACACTTCCATTCCGTACGCAATCACTGCCTCTCTGGTGACCTGCCTCACTGCATACGTCTCTGTGAGTAGCAGACCAACTGCTTTTAAATTGCACACTGTTCATGCTAGGGTAATAATAATAATAATAATAATAATAATAATAATAATAATAATATAAAACCTTTATAACAGATTGCCATTTGTGCACTCCAAACTGGAAATGCTTTTTGATAGTTCATAATAAGATTTTACAGTGTGACTGATGATCCTGGATCAACATATGGTTTAGCCAATCACCTGGCTGCTGCAGGCCATGACGTTTTTGGCTTGTGAAATATCATTACTTTTTATTTTTGTAACATTTTGAGGTTTTCATTATAATATATGCAAAATGTAATAACTGTGTCAATTATATACACTGTAATGAATTGGCATCTCATGCCATTGAATTGAATGGAAAAGCAAGGGCTGGACAAAAAACACAAACCATAAGGTTCAAAGACCCAAATTTTACCATTCAACTAAAGACGTCTTATGGTGAGGTCAGTAATGTTAACTCATCAGCTGCTAGCAAGAGGTTCATTACAATCTTCCCCCATCCCACTTAATCAAAGCTCATCCTTGAGTGTCAGACAGCAGAGCATGAGACTCTTAATCTCAGGGTTGTGAGTTCAGGTCCCACATTGGGTGCCACTGTAATTAATTGGTATCTCAGCCCATTGAATTAAGTAGAAAGGCATGTGTTCAATGCAACTCATAAGCCATATGGTTCAAAGACTAACGACTTACCATTTATCTAAAGAGCCAGCTTTGTAGTTGAGAGGTAAGTATGTGTCTTATGATGATGTCAATATTATTAACTCAGCAGCTGCTAGGAGAAGAGCCATTAAAACATGCAATATACTGGGTGTCCAGCGATACTCACTTGTAGTTCTTTCAATCCATTCCTGTCTAGGCATTTGTTCTAACCATGTTCTATATTGTTACATTGAGCAGCCCAGAGCCCTATTCCAAGCCAGGTCTTGAACTGTGTAACTGGACCTACAAGAGATGTTTAATCAAATGGTTAATGACCTAGAAAACACTGAAAGAGCCACTGGCTGTTTGTAATGTAATGTACATTAATGCTAGCAAGAATAATAGCTGTAGCCACATCATTGTTTCATGTGGACTATTCTACATGTGAACCTTTAAATATACCAACAGTTTCATGAATATCAAACTTTATTAAACCCGTCATAACAGACTTCAACAGAACATTGTTTATAACTCATGAATTAAAGCTTTGCGAGTACAGTAGGGCCTTTTGTTCCTACGTTCTTGTGTAGCAAACAGGACTGGTGATTAATCTACTGAAATCATTTGTATTTATTATGAGTTCAAAGCAAATAAAAAAAAAACATTTTATAGCTTAGAGGTGATCAATGGGGAGCATAGTTCAGGTTTCAAGCTAGAAAACGACATCAAAATACTTTCTTTATACTGGGTCACTGTGCATTCTGTGCACAAAGTCATTTTAAATTCTTAATAACTAAGGCATTAAAATTAAATGAGGACAGCTGCCACACCGAAGTTCCTGCTTCTTGTTTCCATGGTTACATTTCGAGGCAGCAGACTAAAAGTGCACTGTAAACAGGGTCAAGAAAACAACAGAACACCAGTGCCATGCCTGGATAAGTCAAGTAGTCTATTATCTGATATTTGTTTACATTGAACTGTATTTCCTTCTATTTGGTCCTGTTGCTTAGTCCTAAAGTCCTATTTTAAGTCTGTTGTGGATTCTTTAACTTGCCTAGTGATGTTGCATGAGGAAAGGATGGGTGCCAATAGACACGCTTTAAAAATACCATATTTGTCTGTTGACAGTAGCAAAGTCATGGTGCCTTGCACCACTCGTTAGAATCCGGGGCTGAATAAAATAAGTTTGTGTGCAACAAAAGGTATCCACACCCAAATATTTTTAACTTTTATTTGTGCAACATCAAGATTAAAAAGTGAACAAGTGAAATCAAGTTAGTAATGAAAAATAATGCAGTACACATATTTTATGTTCTTATGCACTTGTTATTAATTAATTATTTAATTACTACATTAATTACTACATCAGTCAGAAAAATCCAGTATAAAACGATATGCTCACAGAAAGCCCATGGATACCAATTATATCTAAAGCAAATTAATCACAATATCAGTTGTCCATTGTTAAATATTTTCTAACCTAAGTTCTGTTTGATTGTTTTCAATTGTGCACCAACACTAATCAAATTTTTATAAAAATCAATCCCTCATTTATTTAATATTAAAGCATTGCTTATGATATATTGATAGTAAGCAATATGCTCTGAAAAAAAACACCTGCTGGTTGTCAATTGCTCTTTTTTGTAGTATTGAATCTACAACTTGCCTAGGCATCCTATGTCGTCAATGGATAAAATACAGATGGGTTTTCAGTCAGCATGACCTGTTTTAACAGACACAATGTTATTTATGGAGTACCTCCAAATCTGACTTCAATATTATGCTTTTTTTTTTTTTCGTAGCACTAATATACAGTACAGTGCTACAGAAAAAGACAAGCATATAAATGTAGTCAAATTTATTTCTCAAGCCAGTCTTGTTTCTGTTTCACAATGTCTCATGGGGATTTTTCTGTGAGGTTTTTCATGCAAATGCCTTTGGCTGTAACTCCCACATGGAAACGGAATTCTGTCTATTATCATAGCAGTAATGCCTTAAAATGTTAAGTGTGACCCTTCGTTGCGATAAACGATATCTTCTCCTTGCAAGTGGTGTCCACAACCAGCTGGTTGAGACAAAGCCAGAAGGAGATGAAGTAGTTTGGTCCAAGGGTCACAGTAAGTCAGTCAGGGTGTCAGCTGTTAAAACTGACCACACCGACACAGGTCATTCATTTCCACATATCTATTCATCCAGGATCAATAGTATAATAGTGTCCTGGAAATATTGCAGCTCTATATACTCTACCATCCAACAAGCATTGGTATAGATGAACAAATCCTGAATGAATAGGTGTGGGGCATATATTGTCAATTTTATACCCACTTTGACCCCTTGCAAACAAAGCATATTGGTATCTCTGAATTGATCATTGTACAACTGCCCACATTTTCAATTTCAATATATTTTATTTATATTGCACCTTTCATACCACAGTAACTCAAAGCGCTTTACATGTCAGTTAAAACAGAAAGAAATACGCAATATCAAGAAGTAAAATTACGAAATTATAATAATAATAATAAGAAGAAGAAGAAGAAGAAGAAGAAGAAGAAGAAGAACAAGAAGAAGAAGAAGAAAGCTATTTAAGAAAACAGGAAATGATAAAATGCAAAACTACAAAAATAAGCATAGAAAAATAAGCATAAATAGATATAAACAATAATAATATTTGTAAGTCAGGTTAAAAAGGATAAACTATCAAAGCAAGTCTTTAAACTTGACTTAAAAATATTGACCGAAACAGAATCTCTAATAGAAAAGAGCAGAGTTCCACAATCGGGGGGGTGAGGGGGGGGGGGGGCATTATAACTAAATGCACTTTCTCTAAACCTGTGAACAGATTGATCATTACTTTGTCATGTTGGATACCAAGGGATGGATACCAAGGCATTTAGTAAGTCTGAGTGAGAAGCAGCATGCTGCACCCAAAATAATTATAGTCACCCCACAGCAAACACATAACAATACAGCATCTTTTTAAAGAAAAAACACCAACCCACTGTGACAGAAGAGAGCTTGGAATAAAATCTAAAAAAATACAATACAATTTTGTTGTGGGACCATGTGAGAATTCCAGGATCACGCTAGAATTTAACATTCTATAATCTTTCCAGCCCAATCCTCCAACCTCACAGAGCAGCTGAACAGATGGTGTCCAGTGGAATAAATACAGGTCTTGAAAAGCACAAGATGAACCACATTAAGGGACTATTGAATTTAGAGTGTTAAATACAGAGGTTGGACAAAGCATTTGAAATGCCTTCAAAGTCATGCAGGGTTTACCGTCACCATGGCAATGTTAAAATCCTTCTTTAATTCTTTTAGAGAGATTGGGGGTGGGAATCTAAAATGTGACCCTAGGTGTCATCAGTTGAGACCCTACAAATATTGTACCATATGAACTTCTTTCCCTTGCAAGCTGCTGTTTTTGCATTACTTGGTTGTCCACAGAAAAGGTCCATGCTTGCATGTCAGATTTTCATTCTCTCCCCCCATCTGCAGGTGAGTGTGATTTTGACCCTGATGGTTCCCTACAACGACATTGATGCAGAGTCCCCTCTCATGGAGATGTTTGTGGTCCACGGATTTTATGCAGCCAAGTACGTTGTGGCCATTGGCTCCATCGCTGGGTTGACTGTGAGTCTCCTGGGCTCCCTCTTCCCCATGCCCAGGATTATTTATGCCATGGCTGGAGATGGTTTGCTCTTCAGGTGTGTCCAAAAATCCATATCTACTGTCTTTGCAACCCATCACTGCAGCACTTGTTTTTTTTTATTTTTATTTTTTTTTACTTTATAAATATTTTTCAAGCACCACTCTGTAATAACATAAAGTCTACACTTGTTTCTTCTTGTATGATTTCCTGTGGTAAAGGTCAATTTTCACAGTCGACCGAAGGTACTAGTGTACCAGCAATTAAAATATAAAAGAAGCAAAGAACAAAAATATTTTTATTACAAAGATTAGGAGGCCAGTGATAATGTTTCCAATGATAATAAATGATAAAAAAAATTGGTGGACTTACCCTATTGGTGTTCCAATCCCAACCAAGCAAAGAAATCTAGAAACAGTTTCACATTTTTGAGAGGGATTAAAATACAATATTAATCATTTCTTTTTTCATTAAATATGTTTTCCCAAAACAAGTTACCCTTTACCTAAAAGGTACATAACTACGAATTCATTGCAGTTACAATGAATTATAAAAAAAAACTAAGTGACTGTCTTTCCTGTAGGTTTCTGGCCAACGTGAGCAGCTACACAGAAACACCAGCTGTGGCCTGTGTCGTGTCCGGCTTCCTGGCCGCCCTGTTGGCCCTGCTGGTCAGCCTCAGGGACCTAATAGAGATGATGTCCATCGGCACCCTACTAGCCTACACACTGGTGTCTGTGTGTGTCCTGCTGCTGCGCTACCAGCCAGAGAACGATATCGACGGCTTTGTCAAGTTCCTCTCTGAGGAACACACCAAGAAGAAAGAAGGGATCCTAGCTGAGTGTGAGAAGGAGGCCTGCTCTCCAATGAGTGAGGGTGAGGAGTACGGTGGACCACCAAGCAACACTTGCGGGGCCAAAAACTTGCCATCCCTTGGAGACAACGAAATGTTGATTGGCAAGTCTGACAAAACCAATTACAATGTCAATCATCCGAACTACGGTACCGTGGATATGACGTCAGGGATAGAGACTGATGAATCAGAGAATATATACCTTATTAAGCTGAAGAAGCTGATTGGTCCTCGCTACTATACCTTGAGGATTCGGCTGGGCCTGCCCAGTAAAATGGATCGGCCCACCGTTGCCACCGGCCGTACTGTCACCAACTGTGTCATGCTGCTTTTCATCCTGAACGTCATCTTCTGCTCCTTCATCATCTTTGGCTCCGACTACATCTCGGACCACAACTGGTGGGCTGTTCTCCTCGTGGTCCTCATGGTTGTGCTGATCTGTGCCCTGGTCTTTCTCATCCTACAGCAGCCAGAGAATCCCAAGAAGCTCCCATACATGGCACCATGTGTCCCCTTTGTGCCAGTCTTCGCCATGCTGGTCAACATTTACCTCATGCTCAAGCTTTCCGGTATTACCTGGATCCGTTTTGCAGTCTGGTGCTTCATTGGTAAGTGGTGTGCACTTTATATGCATGGTTTTATTTTATAAGTAACATGATGATTTTTGAGGATACTTGAATCTTTTTATTTCCATTATTATAATACGTTTATCACTACAATGATGGTTCAGTGGTTCTGTAACAGTGGTTGCACAATGACAGCTGCAGTGGTATGACTCGTTAATGGAATAGGGCCCACAGTGGTAACTGTATCATATTCAGAGATACCAATGGTATTACTCAGTACTATGTTACAATATCAGTGCCAGTGTGCTACCATATCAGAACCACTGTGTAGTTTAGGTTTCCCATCCATTTTCCTAATATTTTGTTATTATTATTATAATAAGTTGCTAATACAAATCAGGGGATGTACAAAGCCATTAGAAATTTACCTGCCCTAATACTGTAATTAGGTATAAGGCCACCATGGACAACCAAGACAGCACAGATTCAATGTGACAAATCTGAATATTGTTCTGCAGGGATCTTCCTCAGTAATTACAGTCTACAATTCCTTCAGGCAAATATAATAATGCAGCAGTTGCCTATATTAAATCTAATATCTAATCTAACACCCCATCTCTCTTGCTTTCCTGTACTATACAATACTGTTCTTATTAGAACCCTAGACCTTAATTCCAACCAAGTATAAACTGAACCAAATAAACTCCTGGAAATGGCCTAAAGCACGTCATCATATAATCTTCCCTGTAAAAGTGTAACTTGGTACTTCTTACAAATACCAATTATTTTAACGAATGTATTCCTCTTGTTTTGAATCAATTTGTTAATAATTTTCTGTTGCAGTCATCACATCTTGGTGACTTCTTAAAACTCAGAGTATCCCTTTAGCCTCAAAAGGGCCTCAAAAGGGCCTCAAAAGGGCCTCAAAAGAGCGCTCAAACATGTTTCCTGCAACACTGCCCCTAGTGGATGTAAGAAATACATCAGAACAAATGTGGTATTTTGTATATCCACGGAGGGGCATTGTGTTGCAGGGAGGCCACAAGGTTTTTAAACCATGGATTTGATGAAACAGAAAATGACATGCAGTGTAAATCTAACCAAGAACAAGACTACTTTAGTTTAGATGACGGTAACATTTCGTGCCCATACCAAACTGCTTTTTAAACCTTGAATGGAACCGCAGGACCAGTTTGCCAACCTGTGCTTGCCGTGTCCAATAAGTGCCCCAGAACATGCATGCATTTGTTAACGACTCCCCTGTGTGTGTGCTTCTCTGCAGGCATGTTGATATACTTCGGCTACGGGATATGGAACAGCACGCTGGAGATCTGCGCCAGGGAAGAGATCTTTCAACAGAGTACTTATCAGCGCTACGACGGAGGCGTGGATGATAGCTTCACTGTGGACGATGGCTTCGGCTACCCAGAGGAGGGGGGCGGCCAACACCAGGACTGGGGTGCTCCGGAGGACCAGGGGTACCATTACCAGCAGCAGCCAGCCATGCCTGACAGTGTAGACAACAGGACCTCGCACAGCAGTGAACCCAAAAGCAAAGGAAAATCTAGTCGGAATTCTAAAGCCCTGATCGCCAATGAGGAGCTAGATTACTCACCAGAGTAAAAATGTATTCGAATGAGTTTAATGTTAAAGCAACCCTTGGGCTAGAATGTTTGCTATTTTTTATTTTGAAAGATTTTTTATTTTATTATATTTTTGGCTATATATTTATTTGGATTTTTACAGACCTCAGGCAGCGTTCTATAGTTAAACAGTGTTTGAAGCTATTTGGAAAATCCAGGATTCAGTTTGCCCATAGGAGATTCATACCCCAATAATCGCAGAAAATGTAACTGTTAGGGTTAGCTCAATTTCCAAGAAACTGCTGCATTGGTTTCCAGCCTGCATTTGGTTTAAAACATGAAAGTTCTAGAAAAGTTTTACTTTAATTTATGGTTTACTTTATTGCTTTCACAGAAAATACTGATGTAATGCTTATCTAGAGCTCTTTACTGTAACCCCACCTTGGCAATTTGTCTTAGAATTGGTTATATGGGAAGCATTGGTTCATGTCTGGCATTAGTTTAATCTAGACAGTTTTGAAAATGTATGACATACTTGACTACCAGTATAGGTGGAATTAATGTTAAAGCAGGAGTTGGGTATCTACCTAAAGTTGTTTCCTCTACTGCCTTTACATGACATCTAGCCCAAGGGTGTGTGTGTGTGTAAACAAATAGTAACTGGACTTTGCTTGCAATAGTGCCTTCATGAGTCAGTGTTGTGTGCGTTAATGTTTCCCCTAATTATCCTCCGGAGATAGTTCTACTGTATCTGGGAAAAGGGACAGCTTTAAGGTATTATTTTTGGACTGGGTTTGTGCATTTTATCTATGGAAATGTACCTCACTGTTCTAAACCCTATTTAAACCCTGTCCTTTGCAAGCATATGTATATTGATAACAGTCCGATGTACAAGTCAAAGGGTGAGTGAAAGTTAAATGTGACTTGCTTGTATTTCTCCTCCAAAAAAAAAGAAAGCATGATTAGGAGTTTAATGGCTGCACTGGATATTGGCTGTGTCTTAATTTGCAGTGTTTTCTATAGCCATCCACCTTCCTGTTGGGCAGTCTCCATTCCTAATTCCTAGGAGGGGCTACTATGTCCCTTTGTTTTTTCCATACCTCAAGCTGTTTACATTTTCCGGAAGTATGTTGATGTTGAAATGCATGTCAAAGCAAAAAGGGATGCAGGCGATTTAGGGAATGGCCTCAGTGCTCTTCCATTTTTTGTTTTAGGTGTTTTCACTTACATCAAATGGCAGGTAATTAATTAAAGAGTCAGGTGGGACGTATCAGTAGTCAGATACCTTTGTAAGAATGTGGAAGCTATTCTAATCACTTTAATTAATCCATGTTATTAATGATACTTGACAACAGTGAGTAAAGTCAAACAAACTTATTAATTAAGCTTACGTTATTTGATTATTAGCCTCTATTGATTACTGCTAATACAGAAATACACAGTTATTGCAAATCTATTCCTAGATGCAATATACAACTCAGCTAGTTTTGAAACAGTTACAGAGTAGGTGAGCAATATCTACCTGAACTGGGGGTTATTCTTTCAGGAACAGGAGTGAAGGATGTCCTCTTGAATCTCCCGAATAGCCCAAGAAATGTATCACTCTGCCATTTAAACAACCTTGCTAGGACTGGCTTGTTATTGTGGTCCACACCCTATGTACATAAACTTTCATAACCCTTATTTCAAACATACAATTTGACCCTTCACCTCCAATAATAAGTGAGATTACATAATTTCTCATTATTGCTGTAGTTACATGTTTTGTGCTTACACAGCATTTAATTAATGGAAGAAACAAGGTTTCTCAGGTACAGCATGAAGTGTAGAGTTCCTGTTTTATTCTTTAGAAATGATAAAGCCCTATAAAACATCACAACATTTCCAAAAAAGGTATCATTAGGTTGTGAACAGTGGTGTGGTGCTATATTTAGAAGTGAGGGGTCTCTATTATTTGAAACTGAAGTGCCTCAGTTTGCAAAAAAAAAAAAGATGTCGAGGGCCACAGTAGTTTATTTGCTTGTTGCGATTGAGTTTTATCTTTTAAATAAATGTTTAGCTTATTTTATCTACACTATTTCTTATATATGGGTCGAAAAATAAGAACTGTTCCAAGTATTACATCTAATTGTAAAACGCTGACACCTCAGCACAGCGTTGATACAGGTCCCTATCACCTCTCTACATTATTCACACCTGTTGTTCCAGACCAGGCACGCTATATTCAAACTTTTTTCATTATTTCTCTCAATGGTTTCTTATGGCTATTGTATTCTTTGCTTATTTGTATGGCCTACACACACACACACACACACACACACACACACACACATAATATATATATATAGATATATAATATATATATATATATATATATATACTTATCCTGCTTGCTTTGAGTTCAATGTTCTACACGTGAAGTAAGGAAGCGGTGCTCTACCTGCCCAAGAGAAAAGAAAGAGTGACACTCCCCCGTGACCCCCCAGCACTACACCCCTGGTTGTGACAGTATCTTAAGCTGAAAATGTCTTTGAAAAAAGGAAAATATATTCCATGTTTTTTTTTTTTGCTGTTGTACTTTATCAAATAACAGATATTTTGACATCTGACACTGTAATGAAACAAAAGACCCGTGTGGTGTGTTACAGGGAATGACAGTGACTACTGTACGTTTTACAAGTTAGCTGCATACACCTTGTTATTTACTCCTTCCTGTTTCTGATTCATGAATTGTAAATTCTCTGGGAAGAAACCACATTTGTTATTTCTTATGTTCTTTGAATATGATAGTATATTATTTTGGACTATACTACATTTATAAACGGGAAGTCAAGGCCAAGGCAGGGTTGACTTGGTCTCTCATGGGCATTAGCTGTGCTTGTATTGGCAAAACCACTTCAATTGCATACATGCCAAGAGTCCCTATATGGCCTGGACAGTCCAATTTCCTTGCAAATGTCCCACATCCCGATGCATAGGAAGAAATGCCGATATTTACCCATAGAAAAAAAAAATTAATTCTGCACAGCAGAGTTAGTGAAAACCACACTCTGTGCTCTTCGTGCGGCTGACACATCTGCTGGTCACTAACTTAAATATGTCTATTTTTACTGTCATGATGGTCGTGTCGTCTTGAGTTGGGGGGATATGTCTATTATGTGATAATGAGTAATGAGTATGACTCCTGAAATTATGAATTATGTAAAACTATTTTGCTATAGGGTTGTCATTATTGTTTTTATAGTCAGCTACTGTGTGTTTCTCTTATCTCTGAATGAAAACGTACCAGTCCAACTTGTAAACTATCTTTCAGTCATTCCAGTTTCTCCGTTCTTTGTTTGAAAATGTTGAGATTGGCTTTAAACTATCATATTATATATATATATATATATATATATATATATATATATATATATATATATATATATATATATATATATATATATAGTTTTCTGCTGTATATTATGCATTTCTGGTATGATGTTCCTGTACTATGGTTTGTTTATTTTTTGTTGTGTTTCCTTTGCTCTTTGGTGCACTGTATAATGAGATATTGTGCAGGCTCTTGCAACAATGAAACTATTTATTGCAGATACATGACAGAGTGGCTCTTATTTTACTGTTGTTGTTTTGATGACAATATATCATTACTTGGTTTCAAATAAATAGTTCACAAAAAGTGTATATTTTACTAAAAGCACACACCAAGTTTACTCTCATCATTGGTATCTAATAGCAAGGGTTTCAAATCAGCACTTCTTAGGTCATTTTATATTTATACATTTGTCCTTTATATCATTTCCTTTTCCTTAAATTGATTGTAACTAGCAAAATAATTATTGCATTATCTAGCTATGTCTCTAATATGTAGTTTACTATAATCAATGTTTCTATCAAAATTGCAGCTCTATAGTATATCACAATTGGAAATGCACAACATTTTTTTTGTTAGCTACATCACAATTTTAATTGTTTAGAGAAAACTAATTACTGTCTTCTGTGCTGAACCTATACTTATAATATATTTTCAACAAAATTTTAGATTGCTCACACACTGTACCCTGGGTCATGAATCAACTATGGAATGAAATCAGGTACCCCTTCAAACATTCATTGAGACTCTAGAACACAGCTTGAGAAAACAGATGAACATCACGTCCTTGAGATTCGTTGCTATAACACTTCATTCTTTTCGCCATCCTGCTGCTCTTTAGTTTTTACTGTCTACACAGTCTCAGCATAGTTGTTATGTAAGCAATGAGTCTGTCCTAAACATTGAATGGTGTGAGGTTATGCTTTAGTAGGTTCAGTGAACTCACAACAAAGTTCAATACTCACAATAATGTAGTAATTAGCTTGTGTCTAATGCTATATAGTAATGTATGGGTGCACTGGGAGTTCCTCATTTTTGAGCACCATAATTTGAGTGAACTATAATTTTATAATATCACAGTATTTAATTGCATCGCAGCAGGTCCCAGAGGGAAAATGTTCTGGTCATCAATGTCTCTTGCACTTCTCTGATTGCAAGAGACATTAAAAAAGAACACAAAATAGAAATACTTGGAATGTAAGCCACTTTCTGAAATATTTAACGTGTATTCCACAATATTCAGAAAAAAAGCTGAATAAAAGCCAGTCGATTCCAGGGTGCCAAGTGCCGTATTGGGATGCCAAGCAAACCATTCTTTTAATCAGGTTTCTCCATCTGTTTCTGTCCTGTGTCATTGTTCTTGCTTCACTTAAAGTGATGCCAGGTGTCTGAAGTTTTTTTGCCGATAGCTCAGTCTCAAGTGGGCAGTCGCATTTTCTTCTGCCCTCTGGATAATATTGCACATGGAGTTTCTGTCTTTGTGTAGCACATGTCCAAGCTAATTCCAATGTCTTAGTATAACTGTTTCCACCACACACTTTGCATTACACTGTTGGAGCAGCTGCTCAGTGCTGAATTTCACTGGCACATGATAGACAGTATTTTTAAACCATGTTTGTCTCTATTGTGATAAAGCTGAAGGACACAGTCTATTATAATGTGCATAATAATAATTGAGAAATATTCCAGTAAATTGAGGAATATACATTTGAAATTTGATAGAAATATTGTAGTAGCATTTAAAACATTTTAGTATCTCTCTCTTGTCTTTGTCTCAAGTGTGAAGCTATTCTGTTGCTGCTCAAGTCCTGAAATATGTTTGAAATGTGCCTCTCGTTTCTCCAGTAGCAGAAAAAAGCAACATTTGCAGCATACATCGATTTAAATGAGAAGAAATTGAGATTGTCAAGCAGCTCTGAAAAGTGAGAGATCGAGATGAGAAGCACAATTTCTTAATGGGATTGTTCATATCAGGAAAACACTTCCCTATCTAAATAAAGTAGGATGCCTAGCTAAACATACCACCGCAGACATACAGAATCTCTCTTCTGAAATTCAAACTTGTGATAGAACAACACCATAGAACCAATGTGGGGTTGTAGAAGTTTAATTATATATACAGATACAGAATCCAGTAAAAAATAGAAAGAAAAAAAGCATATTAAAATGCTTAATTCCAATTAATTAGCTTACTGTTTTATTTTAATCACTTTTAATGGGGTTACAGTTTCACTTTTTCAATTTAAAAGCAGGTGTCAGAGCTAATAGATCTGTTTCTATGCACAATTCTATGTACAATAAAAAAAGAACTAAAGGTAAACCAACACAATAATGAATCTCCTGCCAGCGGCTGATTGGTTAATAATACTGACAGCAGCAGAAGACCTATAATTACCTCTCGACCACAGAGCTGCTCATTAGTTGAATAGAAAGACATGGGCTGGATGCGAACCGAACATCATACAAGATAAATGTCTTACCATTCAACACAGTATTTTATTATTATCATAATAACATATGAATGTCATAATAATGATCATTCATTACAACATGTCAAAACTATAAAACAACAATCAGGCAGTGGATAGTTGCAGCTGCCCGTCAACTTCCAATATGTTAGCTTTCCTTGGGTCACTTCAATCAGCACCGTGCTGGAGCTCCTGCAGAACACTAGCCATTCTCTTTGGCTTTCACTGGGCTGACACCAGCCTAGCAAGTGGACTTATTAATTGATTGATTAATTGATTGATTGATTGATTGATTGACAAGGAGTCAACAGTCATCTCACCTGGGTGAATGTGGCTGACACAGACTGACACTATTTACATAGATACAACTCGTTCTGTAAAGTTGTAAAGCTGAGAATTGTAAATCTTATTCTTGTTCGTATTCTTATTTTATATTTCAGAGTTGTAGGGTCAAGAATAGTAAATACCAATTGATATCCGTAACTAAAAACACTCAATTGTGCTAAATTTAGAAATAATAAAACAAACTAAATCAATCCTATGTGCCCTCTATCTGTCCAATTATATCAATCAGAATACATTTCAGGTAAGTAAACGGTCATATGAAAAACATTCCACTGGCACAAAATTGAGAGCCACATATTGTAACGTGTAATTTGTTGTTGTCTATGGAGTAGTTTTGTTATTAAAATGAATTGCTTTCACAATTTTCTGGTAAGCATTTCCAAATTTGCTGCAACAAAACACGAGGATGGAAGGTGCCCACTTGAAGACCCACTCATTATCACTATTAAACATTAAAAGTAGTCTTACTTGACCAACGAGCTTTTGTGCTTTGTTTAGTTTTTCCTTTGTGTTTGGGTGTATCACAACACAGATTAGTGTGTGTTGTACCTTAATGGGAAAGCTTTGTAATTAGACAAAATCCAATTTATTATAACAGTGTGTTTTTTTTTCTTTCTTCACCAGTACAGTGCCAAGAAAAAGTTTGTGAACACCAATGATAATTATGGAAATTGCATAGTTTTACCACGATAGCCTTCTTGAATCAAAACCAGTATTTTTTCTTAAATAACCAATTCTGTGTCTTTTGAAACAAAATGATGTATGACTTAGACAACCAATGAGTAATTATTATTCAGGATATGTGAAAAAGTATGTGAACCCCTGGTTTTATCAGCTCAATTAAGGGGATAATTAGAATCAGGTGTTTAATTAATTAGATAGATCTTCAAGGGTGAGTTTGAGATGCCCCACCCTATATAAAGATCAGAAACTTTGTGAGTTTGGTCTTCACCATATAGACGTGTGAAAACACGTCATTCCACGATCAAAAGAAATCTCTGAAGACCTCGGAAAAACAGTTATTGATGCTCATCAGTCTAGAAAAGGTTACAAAACCATTTCTAAGGATTTGGGACTCCACCAATCCACTGTCAGACAGAGAAAGTTCAAGACCACAGTCACTCTACCCAGGAGAGGTCGTCCTGCCAAAATCTCTCCAAGAACAAACCAAAAAATCATCAAGGAAGTCACAAAGAGCCCCAGAGTAACATCCAAGGATCTGCAGGCCACTCTCACCTTGGCTAATGTGAATGTTCATGACTCAACTATCAGAAAAAAAAGATTGAACAACAATGGTGTTCATGGAAGGATAGCCAGGAGGAAACCACTGCTCTCTAAAAAGAACACTGCTGCCCGTCTGCAGATCGCCAAAGAGCACATAGATGATCTACAAGACTTCTGGAACAATGACAGATGAGTCAAAGGTAGAACTTTTTGGCCTCAATGAGAAACGTTATGTATGGTGAAAACCAAACACTGCGTTCGAACAGAAGAACCTCATCCCAACCGTCAAGCATGGTGGTGGGAGTGTGATAGTTTGGGGCTGCTTTGCTGCCTCAAGACCTGGACGGCTTGCCATCATTGACACAACCATGAATTCTGAATTGTATCAGAAGATTCTAGAGGAGAATGTCAGACCATTCGTCCATGAGCTGAAGCCAAACCAAAAGTGGGTCATGCAGCAAGATAATGATCCTAAACATACAAGCAAATCTACAAAAAAAATGGCTGCATAAAAAGAAATTCTGCATTTTAGAATGGCCTGGTCAAATTGAAATTTTGTGGGAGGACATGAAGCAAGCTTTCCATGCAAGGAAGCTCTCAAATGTCAACAAGCTGAAGCAGTTCTGTAAGGAGGAATGGGCCAAAATTCCTCAAAACCGATGTGAGAGACTGACCAACAGTTACAAGAAACGTTTAGTTGAAGTCATTTCTGCTCAAGGGGGGTGTCACCAGTTACTGAATCTAAAGATTCACATACTTTTTCACACATGGACATTGAATGTTGAATCATTTGCGGATAAATAAATGTTGAAAAAGTATCATGTTTTTGTGTCAATTGTTTAATCGTGTTATCTTTATCTATTATTAGGACTTAGATTAAGATCTAAGAACATTTTAGGTTTGAAATATGTGAAAATCGTAAGGGGTTCACAAACTTTTTTCTTGGAACTCTACATCACATGCTGTCTCAGGAGAACTGTGAGAAGTAATGAGTGTGAAGGAGTCATTTATAATTTTTCTCACAGACCAATTCAATCTGACGAGCATAGAATGTGCTACAATTCAAAGTCACAGTTTTCAGACTCTGCCATCACACCTCTTTGTTTGTTAAGATTTGTGCTTACAGACAAGCTTGAGGGGGGCTTTTATCTCTCAAGCACAAAAAAAGCATGAGGTCATCTGTTCTCTGGTCTTCTGATCAGACCTGTATGACTTGCATTGCCACGATATCAACTATTGGGTTTTAAACGCAAGTACAAAGTGTATCATTTCTTCCAGACATCAATAATAAAAATCTAGTGACTTAGGGAGGTATTTTCAAATCTTGGTCATTTGAGTTTGAGTAATTGTAACTGTTTCAATTTTAGGCATAAATACATATGCTTTCTATCTGTAGTTCAGCTTTAAACAGAAACCATCTCCTGCAAATCACCAGGATTAGAGAAGACCTTGTGATTTTCTTCAACATGCCATGCTCATAAACCATTATTTCAATCAATTATGTCCTAACTGACAATGATTTATGACTTAAAAACTTGTGCAAACCTGTCGTTTTATGATGTTAACTGCTAAGTGGTTTGACTGTGCAGTACTAATAGCATAGGAGCCTTGTCTAAATTGAATTCACTTGGCTTTGGTTTCATAAAGGGGTTGTTGAAGGCTTGTCATGATGGATCCCACATGGTTGGGTAGGACTGTCTGTCAGAGTGTGTTGCAGTTTGATGTTAATCAAGGGGGTAGATTTTAGGGTAGTGTCTAAACTCTGAGCAGCTCAGGGATTAGGGATAGTTAAGAGCTGGACGTAGCCAGCGGGGAAGTGTGACTAGGTAATTCTGCCTGCACAGTGAGACCTACAGGAAAACTCACAAGTATGTGACAAAACACATTCTGTTCTGTTTGAATCAAAATGTTTTAAAGCAAATGAAATGTACATGAGATGCACAACATCAGTCTTAAAAAGTATATAATAGTTTTTTTGAGTGTGCAACCAGTTCCGACTCCACAAATATCAACAATTAAGAGAGGTAGTCACCTTATATTGGCCTGATATTTGATGTGCACAAATGCATTCATGATTTTATCCCATATTCTAATATATAGAAAAATATAACTAAAAATAGTCAGTGTGCCATATTAGTAATAAATCTTGTGTTCAGAGGTGGTTTACTGTAAGTCAGTATCTGTTGACAAATGCTGAGTGCCTTATAAACCGTGATAGACCTTCAGAGTGAATCAGCACAAATAATCAATAAACAGATGGTGCTCCTCTTGGCTGCAAATGGTCTCATTTGCCACAGATTTAAAAAAAAAGATTATTCCTACTTAATGATGGCAAAGCTTTACAGTTGCATAAAGAAGAGTCTACTTTCTCCTTTTTATAACTATTTGTCCAAGGAATGATGCAGCCTGCTTAATTGTTTGCAGTACAAGAAAACTGTCTCCTACAGATTAGTAATGAAAGAGGTGAGGTAATGTAGAAGACAGAAATTGTTAGAATTAAAAAGAATCTGTTAGACAACAAATCTGTCAATCAGACGTAGGTTGTGAATTACGACATTTTGTTAATGAACTGAGCATCAGTTACAGAGCATAACTTTATAAATATATCATTCCTATCAAGCCTCAAGTGTTTCAATCTGTGACATTGCCGTATTGTAGTCCTACACCACCCCAAACAGCACTCTGGCATCAATGACCGTATCATTCCAAGGGTGTACAGTTTTACATGGAGGTCTATGTGCAATCTCTCAGCATTGAGTTAATTTGCAATTTATAACTCATCTGAGTGGCATACATTTCTCACACATGGTTGCGGTTTGTAGACACTACAATGTGAAAGCAATCATGTAAAAAGTCACTATCTACTCTAAGTGCCATTCTTTTGTAAATAGTATTCATATGCTGTAACTTTTAACAAGGGGAACTGCACCGATATAATACAGTGAATGTTGTGACCACCTCTCCTCCCACATTGATAATGTCATCAGGACACTCCCCTTTCTGTCATCACTTAAAAATATACTGTATATTTTTTAATCAGTATTTTAACAACTGTATATTGGCAGGGAATAGTAAGTTTGAATCCGGTGTATTATTATTATTATTAATATTATTATTATTATTTGAATAAATATAGCATCCCGCGGGAATAGGTGACCGCTGATTGTTACAAATCACAGTACAAAGTATCGCATAGCGTAATATTTTATATATTTGCTAGGGTTGCCATCTAGGGCTGGGTTAAATTTACTGTGTTGATCTTTTTTTATAATTATTATTATTATTATTATTATTATTATTATTATTATTATTATTATTTGTAGTAGTAGTAGTTATTTGTATCATATTAATAACATGGATGTGAACATTTGTATTACATTAAGTATTTCATATGCAATAGTAAGCAGTGTACATTTTAAAATAAACTATGACGGACCAGAGGTGAGAGGTGAGAGGCCCTGCCTTAGACATTGCATACCATCTGGAAAGTCTCACTCTTTGGTCAGGAAATCTCAATCTTAGTCAACCCGTGGCATCTCTGCTCATGACTAGCAAGCCTATTGACTATGCCTGCTTCTGATAAAGTAAAATACATATCTATTTCATTTTACTATGTATATTCCTATTGTGACAATATATACATTACATCATTTGTTTTGTACTTATATATTTGTAGATAAAATAACATTCAACTTTTATTAAATGGAGTAAATAACTGTGTAATTAATTATATATATATATATATATATATATATATATATATATATATATATATATATATATATATTTAGTAGTCGCCAATTGATTTTACCCCATTTTTTTCTCCCAATTTGAAATGTCCAATTGTATTTTTAAGCTCAGCTCACCGCTACCACCCATGTGCTGACTCGGGAGTGACAAAGACAAACACACCCTGTCCTCCAAAGCATGTGCCATCAGCCGATGCTACAGCATCAGAGGACAATACAGCTTTGGGCAGCTTACAGGCAGTCTACAGGGGTCGCTGGTGTACAGTGAGCCAAGGACCTCCTGGCCAACCTAAACCCTCCCCTGCCCCAGGCGGCACTCGGCTAATTGTGCACCGCCCCCTGGACTTGAACCAGTGACCTCCAGGCTATAATGTGCATCCTGTACTCCACGTGGAGCACCTTTACCGGATGCACCTCTCGGGAGCCCTGTAAATTCAGTTTTAAAATGAATGGCTTAAGTGGCCCTATTTACAAATCTTCAAGGAATATTTAGTTAAGGATTGATTTTTTTTTAAAGGCCAATTTCATAAAAGAAGATATTTGTTATTTTATTTGCACATATACAATGTAAATAAAGCTGTACAAAACTCTTGAGAGTGATGTGTGTACATTTGTTTGTCCACCATTCAAAAGAACTGCACTGACTTCCTTCAGTTCCTCCCTGTTTTCAACCTAAAAACAATCATAAGTATTACGTTTTGACAAGGTCTATTGAAATCCTGATTGCCAGAAACTCAAAAGTTGCATAGTAAAATAGTGAATGGAATTGTATTTCTGTGTCATTTCTGTGGTTGTCATTTCTGTGGTTGTCATGCTGATGCACTAGGGAGACCGCACTGTGGTTGATCCCTGGTGCCAGCATCGCAGCTATTGTGTGTGCTGATGCGCTGGGGAGGCAAAATAAGCTGATTCCTGGAGCCAGCATTACACTTCAGCCATTAACACCAGGCAGAAGGATATCTACATCAACAGATGGAAAGAAATGCAAATGGATAGAGATGCAGATGGATCACATTAGTTTACTGGAAAGCTACGTCTTAGTTGGTGCTTATCTTGGCGAGAGCCGAGATCAAATCAGCATTAAGTTTCAACATCTACTCTCATGTAATGGAAATCTATATTGTATTGTATTGATTATAACTTCATGTTCATTAATTAATTTATTTATTTATTAATTGAATTCTACTGTTGCTTAATTAAGTTAGTATTTCTTCTGGAATATGTCAAAATGATCTAACTTCATTGTTGCTTATAAATACCTTATGAAATTAATTTAAGTCCAAAAGAAATAATTATGAAACAACCAATTTAAAAGTTACCACAATATTTTTGCATGGTATTTTTGCAGTTTTCCCATGCTTTTCCCATGGTTGCACTATGTATCTACCATAGTTTATCCTGGTTTGCCAGGTTTATTAATATGCTTTACCATACCTCGCTATTCTTTACTATGCTTTCACTATGCTTTATTACACTTTGCTGTGCTTTTACTATGGTAAGTTTATACAGGAAGTCTGCAAACTATACGGCTGGTTTACCAGTAATGCAAAGCCACACCGGTGGTCAGTACTGGGTGTGTCCCTCATTTTGTGAGCCCTGTATGTCACTGTGAGGTCATGGATAGGACTAAGAGGAATGGCATTTCACTCCTCCTGTGTGCAAGCCTCAGAAAACTGAGTGTGCAGAGGTCAGGAGATCAGGCGGGTCATGGCAGGTGAAGCTGTGCAATGCCTTGCTGGAATCAGATCTCTGCTGCTGCAGGTAGCTGGACAGGCTTCGCCTTTGTGGCCACAATGGATTTTAACTGTCTCTGCTCCTTGACCATGGCTGTTATGGCTTGAAAATGCTTGGTTAACTTCTGGTATTGATAGAGTAGGAACATGCTCCTGTTAGGCTACAGTAGTGTTGCAGAAATCAAATAGAATCACAGCTTTTATCTGTGATGCTTGACCGAAACTCACAAGGTGCATCTACTTACAATATGTGTACAAGTGACAGTGTTATAACCAATCAAAATGTACTGCTTAACAGGTTTTTTATTATTATTATTATTATTCAGTACAGTCGCTCATCAATGATTTGTATTGTAATTAGTAGCTTTTTTGTATATGTGCACTACAACTGCTGAACAGAGTTGATACATTAGATTGCCTATCCAGGCTTCAATTTGATTCCCTTAACATCCAAAAATTTTGACGCTGGTGTCCACAATAAAGCAGCAATAGAAAAATGTTTCCAACTGATCTCCTGCTTTTGTGGAGATTAGTGAATATGCTTTTCCACTGCCTAAAGCTACTGTGCTCAGAGGAGTTTTTGAGCTGTTCCCTATAATGAACAGTACTTTTTCCTGCCGGCAGGGAACCTGTGTTTCGTTAGAAACCTGTTGGAAACTGGAAATTACTTGTCACTGAGGGGTCAGAATTTTATGATCTTTGGCCCTGTACGGTCCCTCAACCTGTCCCTGAGAATGCTTACTAACCATTCTCGTTGAGACTTGAATTAACCTGCCTGCAGTGGGAGGGTAAGGCAATTGTTGGAACAGCATGCTCAGTGAGAACTTGGTTCATGGTCGTGGAAACACAGCTTTACGTTTTAGTTTTATGGAGGTTAAGGTGTTTTATATGCTGCAGGCTATCTTCACGTGGATTATGCTGAACTCCTAAAAGGCACTGCAGAAGCAGGATACATAATTATCTTATGCTGATCCACAAATTCATAAGGGTTTTAACGTAATATAGTTTTACAAAAATATACAGTACTTTGCACGTGGCCCCAGGGGGCACAGTCTTTATGATACAATCCACCTTCACACATGGGCATTCTTGGCGTGGTTTGGAGAGGCTGATGGGACCGCTCTTTGCTTGGAATAGTAGTAGCGGTTCTCATTGTACTCAGGAGAGTCTCCCGCACAGCAGCTGATCATAGAGCCCCCGAACAGGCAGAGAGCTGCGCCGATCCAGCCTGCGTACAGCGAGTAACCGAAAGTCACCAAGCCTGATTCACGGTGCGATGCGATCGGGAACCAGACAGTGGGTATAATGCTGCAGATAGCTGGAAGAAAATAAATAACAGTTTTTTTTAACACCTGGATCTGATACTTTTAAAACACCAGCCACCTCTTAAAGAAGTAATAACAAATATTTGTAAAATAAAAGTTAATGTTTGATTAGCATAACAACATGTTCATAAGTATGTTGTAGATAATTTAGTTTTACAGACATTTTTTAGGGGGGGGGGTGCCATTAAGTAAATGTTTTGTAGTGCAACAGTACTAATCATAGGTAAGAAATGTACAATTAATCGTTTATTCATATTTTCATTTAAAGAATATATACTTTTTATTTTTATTCTTAACAATGGAAATTAAAATGTGGATATTGTGCCGGTAGGTCATTTAAAACAACGATGGAGTCTACAGCATTAAAACCAGTACAGTAAATTATAAATGTGTTTTTTGGTTTGTTTGTTTTTTTTTTGTTGTTGTTGTTGTTGTTTTTTTCTGTAGTGTAGCTGCTAAAACTGAGTCTGAGACCTTACCTATCAGTAGAATGAGAACTCCTCCCACCACAGAACGTTTGTGTTTAATGGATTCTGGCTCGCTGCCCAGATTGATACACGGAAGAGACAACATAACGAGGAGAATGGCAGGCAGTCCCAGGATAGAGGCTGTGATCATCAGGGCTCGAGACGTCTGGATGTAGGCTGGAAAACATTTGAGAATAAGCTGTATTCTCACTTTTACAAACAACGTATTTTACTAACACAGTCCGTGCAAAAATGTAAGAACATGTTGCAGGTGTTGATACCGTGAAAATGCCGTCCATCACCCACACCCACTGCATGTAGAATAAAATAAATGTGCATGATTCATCACAGCCATGTCATTTTCATAATCCTGCAATATGCCTAGACAAGAACTGGATAATAATGTTTTAAAACGTTTATAAATCGATTGTGAGGACAAAAACTTTGAACAGCAGTTTGCTTACTATTGACATTTTTTATTTGTAAAAATATCGTATGGACGTAAATATTTGTTTTTAAAGCGGTTTATTTGTGATAAGTCATTCTGTACTTCCCACATGTTCTTGAAAACCAGATGAGACGTTTCAAATCGATTGTAAACATGAAGGGTTACACATACATTTAAAAAAAAACATTAAATGCATCATTACCAATTAGATTGGAATGTATATTTCAAACGAACAAGACGAATAATCGTATTAATAAATTACACAATTAAACGGGATTTTTAAGCAGATAATTAACCCTATAATGTCTAATTAATTAGCCAAATGTAATCTGTAAATGTAAAATGCATATGTCCTTTTATATTTGTTCGCTTTGTTGAGGGTTCCTAATGGTTAACACTGAAGTGATACGATATTAATTTCTATGCAATTCGAAATTGGTACACAAAGTAAAACCAAATGTTAAAGAATTAAACAAAAATTTTACAGAATAAGTTACAAACACTGTCTACTGTTGTAAACTATACTTTAGACGCACACACAACAAATATGTACCAGTAAAATACGTTAACCAAGCTGTGCAATTATTCACATTAGTTATTCATGCTAAATACACGTCTAACAACAACAATTAAACAATATCCACGACACGCAGAAATGCACATTTTTTGTTCTTTTTAAAAACAGATTAAAAAAAAAAAAAAAAAAAAAAACATTTCTATTGTAGAATGGATCATGTTGCCAATTTGCAAGCAGCATGTAAAATTAAATATCTATTCCTACCTGGTAGTAAAAGTATATCGGTTAGCGTCCGGCAGTGGTACAAATCAATGGACAGCACACAGTCTTCCCAGAGACCTCTAGTCCCCAGCTCGTCCATTTTCTTGCAGGTGGTAATATCGAACCTACAAGTCACGACCCACTCACTGGTGGCAGTCGCGATAATGATCCCAATCCATCCGAAACAGCTGAGCAAAAAACCTGACATCTGCAAACAGGTGGAAGCCATTGGAATACAAGTACAATTATCACCTTTAAAACGTTTCTCGATGCAAATAATAATTATTTGTTTTAAAAACTTTTAAATATGTGACTAAGTCTGAATGTGTGTAAATTAAAAAAAGACAAATGCATTCCAAACTTTCAAACCAGAAAGAGTAATCTGTAGTAACGACGAGTTCACGGGATCCAAAAGAAAAAAACATGAACAGAATATTTCAACTGGGAATAAAACCTCACCGTTACCTTTAATAACCAATCGCTGAGGAAGAAAACAAACTCTGAAAAACTTCGAACCAATAGGATTGATGGGAGGAGAACTGGGCATTGAACTGATAACTTTCCAGAATGAAATGCTGCTGTTTTTACATTGTGTGTGTGTGTATGTTGGGTTTGTTTGTTTTTTTGTGTTTTTTTTTTTTTTTAAATTTATGCAGGTAACCCCTGTAGCCTATAAGTAGCATTGATTAATCAACCCATATTGAAAAATATGGAGGGAAATGTTTTAATTAGTGTGTGTGTGTGTGTGTGTGTTTATATATATATATATATATATATATATATATATATATATATATATATATATATATATATATATATATATATATATATATATGAAGGCTATATTTGCATTCTGAGCCATTCGAAAAAAAGGCTTAATACTGCAGTAGTGACGTCAAAATGCTTATTCGTCGAAGATTATACTTGACCTTTGACCCATATTTGATTCTTGTGCACCCCGAGACCACGACAACACCCACAATTCGTGGTTTTTAGGCATCTGTCTCTGAAGATTTACAGTCATCATGAGAAAAATTTTACCCCATTGAAACACATTTTCCTTAAAAAAATACGTTATTTTTTGCAAGATGGGTCAAATTAAGTGGCAAGAACTTAAATTTTAAAAAAAAATTTTACAAAGTCTAAGAAATTATGACTCAATTAAATGGAATAAGAATTAAGTAATTTAACTTGAACTTTGAACTTTAACACTCAGTGTTTATATATATATATATATATAATATATATGTTATATCTAATATATATAATATATTATAGATATATATATATTTTATAAATATTTGGAAATAATAAGTTAAACTTTTAAATACATAGAAATCTCTTATATGTTCAAAATGTATTGTATGTCCATGTGGGCAATGCTATGCAGATCTAATATATGATTGACATTTAGTTTTTTGTTTTGTTTTTTAAATGAAAACTATAAGAAATAAGTTCTACTACTACTCAAACCCTTTTTTCTGCATGTACACAAAAGGTTTATATAATTAAAAAAATATTTTATTTCAGGACATTTCCGACGAAATCCCTTCTTCAGTTGTGTAGAAAGAAAAGCGAACATATAATCCCGATTAATGTTTTAAGCACCAACACATTTGTTTATTTGCACAACAATCATTTAGTGATACCATAATAAATAAAACCAAAAGCATTGTTGTACATTTAATGATATATTTATTTAGTTGACATTACCACCAAGGTATACATTTTGACAGGTAATTATCGATATTCATTGCATAATTTTAAAATGACCAAATAACAAAAACAACAATCTCTGATGGTTTATACTGTTGGCATTGTATGCTATTTTCATTGAGCACCTTAAGGATAGAGGTGCCATAAGCGTTCAATCGAACCCTACAGGATGCCATCTTATTAAGGCGCTTCTGTGAATAACGCTTGTCTGCCACCTAGAGGGCAAATGTCAAAGCTTTTTTCAAGAGGGGAATTATCTTCATATTAAATAAGCTGATTTGCTATATCCTCCCTCCCCATCAACCCACACTCAAATGAAAGCATGAGTGGAATCGATACTTTAACAGGTCAGTTTGTTTGATTATTACGACAAAACCATAAAGGTATAAGAGCCATGTAAAAGATTGGTGTGATGAATTGAAAGAAAGCTTACTGGTTTGAAATACCTTCTCGCGTTTTTAGTACAGCAAAATAAGCTATTTCTCCAGTATTCAATACACACACACACTGTAACAAAAAACATGTTGACTTTTATTCCCTTGTTAAGCAGATGCAAAATAACTAATTAAGGGGTTACAGCAAATCAATATTTATTTTTTGGTGTTCTAAATTTAGGAAGAACCGTCTTTACAGCCCCTTTATCGGAACGTTTCACTGGATGTGGAAAAGGCTTCAACAGCGCAGTGTATAGAATCAGGGGGCAATCATAACCATTACATGCAATACTGGTGGGAAATGTTGGGGGGCGCTCTAGTTCACAATTTGAATAAACATAATTCAGATACAATTTCTAAAGGTATCAACAGTCCATTTTTTTAAATTATCATATACAGTACATTATGTGAGTTCTGTAGTCAGTTGGCGATTTTGCCCATGCTGTTAGTAAAAAATGGAATATAAAAAAAAAAAAAAAAAAAAAAAAAAAAAAAAAACATACACTTGCTGGCCGTTCTTTACAATACCATTGTGGTTCATTGGGCTTTCATAAGAACCCCTAAAACAGAAGGTTATGGGTTCAATACAAAATACCAAACCAATTGGTATTGGTTTTATGTTAATTTAAGGTATATGCTGTAACTACCAGGTGCTCTCAAGATTTTGTCTCTTGTTTGTAAGAATGTCTTAGCAAGTCTTATCACAATTGGATAAGCATCTTTCTGGATGTACAGTTTCATTATAATTGGACAACAAGTTCCACTGTAAAACTAGATATGTAAACCTCTTTGTGTTCATATCCCCAGTGGGGGACAATAAGAACTTCCCCAAGGATCCCATCCCACTCAAGGAAAATAAGGTCTGTAGGCCTACACAGGAATGCACAAAAAACATCATACTTTACAAACGTACACAGTACGGTCTTTATTTGTTTAGTATATTGATTTTGAATATGGTCCCAGGGGCACAGTCTTTGTAATTAAATTCTCCCTCACACCTGTGCGCTCTTGGCTTGGTTTGTAGAGGCTGCGGTATCTTCTTCTTTGGTATAATAGAAGCGGTCTTCATCATATTGCGGAGATTCTCCTGAGCAGCAGCTGACCATAGAGCCTCCGAACAGGCAAAGAGCTGCGCCGATCCAGCCTGCGTACAGCGAGTACCCAAACGACAACAATCCTGAATCACGGTGCACTCCAATCGGGAACCAGACAGTGGATATTATTCTGCCAAATGCTGGATGGGAAAGGGAAAGGAATAAGCCAGCTGTCCTCATGTTTCCACCAGCTGTTCCAGTGTAATTGTGCATGACAAAGGCATGTTCCAACAATACCCCCATGGCTTTTTATATGTTCACACCTCTATCTTGAAACTGCCCCCCATGAAGCAAGAGAACATGCAGTAATAAACAGATTGGGACAGATTGACCTCGCTTTTGCTCTAGTGTAAAAAAAAACAAAAAACAAAAAAACACTAAAACTAGAAAGAAACAGCAATGCATGTAAGATCAGGGTTATTCTAAAAGTTATTTTCTTTTTTTTTTTTATTCCATAAGTGTCCACAAGCACAGTAATTGAGCACATCTTGCCCAGTAAAAATGTATGTTTACCAGCTGCATTTGCCAAAAGGGGGTATATTCAATTTATCTAAATGATGGGGGATCAAAATACTGGCATTGTTTAAATAATGAATACAGGTCCCAAAATATGCTTTTCATATACACAGTAGCCTACTGGTCTCCTGTACCTCATGCAAAACAAAAAGGACATCATGCAGGGGAAACTTACCTACCAGTAGAACGAGTACTCCTCCCAGTACTGAACGCTTGTGTTCTTGATTGTGGTTCGCTGCCCAGATTGATGCACGGTAGAGCTATTACCACGAGGAGGATGGCAGGCAGACCCAAGATAGAAACTGAGATTTTGAGTTTCAGAATATTAATATGAATCCAAACCTGCTGGTAGTCCATATCTGAATGCTAGATTTAGATAGATTAGGTAAAAACCTGCTTAGACAATTCGGAATAATTAATTATTCTTTAACTTTTAGAAAAAAAAAAAAAAACCGCCAAATCTCTAGTCCCGTTTTCATACAGTACCACACTAGTCTGGATTGATATAAAATACAACTGCCCTTCGTTAGAGTATTTGATTTACATTACACATGTTTCAAATACATTAAAAGGCTCCATGATCCTTGAATTACTGTCTTCTATCGTGTATTTTTAATGCGTATGTATCTTACATTTCCGTGTTTTTGTACATGCGTTCATTATTATATATATATATATATATATATATATACACACACACACACACACACACACACACACACACACACACACACACACTTTTAGGAGAAACTAAAGGTAAAGAGTCAAGTTTAAAACGTTCGAAATGTGGAAGTCACCAATTTGTGTAAGGTTACATTTTAAACGAATTAATGTTTTTGCTTATTACTTGTTTCATTTTGATGCACATTTTCCACTAAAGCAAAACTATTATTAAAACCCTACTGCCATCTAGCGTCGATTAGCGTTTACAACAGTTGGTTCTAAGGATAAGTGAAGCAGTGTTTTCTTTTTGTGTTGGAAGACAAGCACATATTTTACATATAAATATCGATAACGTAGCACATTTGTTAAGAAATTTGAATCCCTGCTATATACTTCAGTAATACTTTACCAATAGGTCTATATGTACTCTTCTGGAGGCTTACTGGGATTGTCACTAAATGTATTTCTAATTGTCAGCTATGGGTAGTTTACAATTGTCGAGATATTTTCTACAACTTCTGAATATATAGCTGACAACCAATCAGAGGGCAAGAGGATGTTGTAATATGTAATATAAAAGTTGCACATTCCTGTTGCAATTCATTTCCAGCAATGATAGCAGGACAGCATATATGACACTGTGTAACTGCCATGAAAGGAGCATAGAAAACTTATGGATGGGAAGAAGGCACACAAATGTACAGGAAGTATATCAGGTTTTTTTACTTATTATAATGAAGCTCGCATTTACCTCTGTGAGCACTACTGCATTATAAACTGTAGTATAAATGCAATGTGTTGATTTTTTTTTTTTTTTTAATTTTTTTTTTTTACATTCAAAACCACAATGGGAATGTTATCTAATTGTACAACACTGCAACAAACAAAAAACAAGAAAACAGTTATAATAAAAATTGTGCAGACTATAGACAGAGGTGCAAAGCTATAAGCATATTAATTAACAATAACAAAATGCCTTTCATGAGATCAGACGAGCAGGGTCTGAGACCAGGGTGGGCAAGCTGAGTGACAGCCCTTCTACCTCAACACAGGATAACACACAGTGGTGCTGATCATACTTCTACAGGGCTGTTACCAGACCAATTATTACCTTTAAACATAGTAGACCCTGATATTTCTGTATATATTAAATGTCTTTATATCAAATAGTTTTAAGTGGCATTTATATTTGGTATACTAGTTAGCTAATCTTTTTTATCTCACTATAAATGATAACAAAATATATAGTCTCAGACATTGTTAGATCCAGCTGATTTTCACAAGAAGATGATACAAGTGGTGATTCCCATTGTAACATCTTATGTGGTGGGTATCACACTTTAGACTGTATACTCCATTGTATGAATTGCCTGGATTCAGTTTTTAAAAGCCCTTGCCTTTTTATCTTTCTGGAGTCCACTCTTTGTAAGAGCATTAACCCCACCAGCCCAGATATGTATTTATTTATTAGATCAACTTACACAATGTTTTTTTTTTTTTTTTTTCTGCTTGGATAAACCATGAACTATTGACATAGTCCACCCAGATTTGGCATCATTTGCCACAGTTAGCCATTGTCAGGCTTTTTATACAGTACTGTAGGACCAGGGTAATGAGTGACCATAAAAGCATCATGGTGATGAATATCTGGGAGGCTACTGTATAAAGGAAGGTGTTCCCAGGTTAACACAGATAACGAATGATAGTGGATGCAATCCAACCATAAGTACTATAACACTATAAGGCTAGTAATGGACCTAAAGAAACAATAGAAACAACTGGCATTTGTATCCTTTGTGCAAATGTGCTGTCCTTCACATGATATTGTTATTCAAACATAAATGCATTCTCTAATATGCAAAAGATGTATCTTGACAAGACTGCAGAGCTGACATGCCCAATAGTGAGCTAACAGCAGGTGTTCAGTTGACAAGTACTTCCTTACCCAAATAGAGGCTATAATAATTGTATCCCTCCTGAACAATGTAAACACCTTTTAGACTTGCCTCATTAAATCCTTGCCCCAGGTGTCCCTACACCCTATTGAGGGTTTGCTAATATTTTGTCCAATCTGTGTGGTGGCCTACACAGGTTTTTAGAACTAGAAACTCATTTTGAAAATCAATACACACTTTTAAAGGACTGTTTACCATAACATGCTTACCAGGAATTGGCATCATTTACAAACACTTTTTCTTTGTTTTCATGTTAGCAGCAAGTTTTTGCTTACTTCAGAATGCAGTTCACGTTTTTATGACCTAGTCTTTATAAAGCCAAAGTTAATTGGTCTGTATCATAAACATTGTAAATGGTACAACCCCAAGTAAAATGTTCTCCTGTTATCCATGGATATTCACCAGTGTTCTGTCTGGCAAACACTGTAACACTGTATACATGCAGTTATGCACCCCCCACAGTGTTAGTCTGGCAACAGCTCTGTACACAATGGTTGGATAGCAGTTATGGTACCCACTGGTCTCCGGTATTTTTTTCATTAAATTGGTGACGACGGTGGTATATATATATATAATATATATATATATATATATATATATATATATATATATATATATATATAGGATATATATATATGGCAATTTGTTGACAGTTGTTTTATATATGTTTATATATATGTATAATATAATATATATATGTATATATATATATATATATATATATATATATATATTTTTTTTTTTTTTTTTTTTTTTCTTTTCAGGCAAGCTGGGCAGCCTCTCAAGTCAGCCACCCAAGTATGGAAATACTGGACTAGGTAAGCGAAACATTCTGCTCTTTTACTCTTTAGGAACCAAAGAGTCCTCTTGTACATTTACAGCTTTGTTTACATGCTTCACAGATAATGTAACCCGGGACTGGTTCAGATGCCTTTATTTATCAAGAAATTATGTGAATTTGGGAATATAAACAAAACATGTCCTAACTTTAACAAAAAGAAAAAAAGGTTCTTTTTTCATATCATTTCTGTGAACATTTTGCCCTCTTGGTAGAAATGATCAGTAGCACTAAGGTAAGCGAATAATGCCTTGGATGCCTACTGTAGAGCATGAAAGCAAGAGTGGAATTGCTATACCAAGCTACCCTGGGTATGGGCGGCTCTTTGGCATGGTGTAGCAGATCTGTTATAAGATAACCTGCAATATTCTTGTTTTTCCTATTATTCATGTTCAGGCTTATAGAAAATGTCACTGTTAGTCATTCTATTATTTCCTTCAAAACGAGGGGGGCAGTTTGTTTTATCAACTTTTATACAGATCTTTTCTTTGTTTGTTTTTTAATGGCTAGCCAAAATATTTAGCAAAATAAGTGTAAGCGTCCTCAGATAAACCATATAATAACGTAGTGCACGCCTTAAATTAGACAGCAGTACCAACAGCAACATGTTGAGTCACATAAAAACACTGTTTTTCTTTCTTTAAAAAAATCCTTCATAGAAATTCAGATATATTCATATAATACATTCAGTCACTGTCTACAGGTATAAAAATGTTATGTACCTGCCACTTAAAATGCACAGCGCTAGCAGCAGACCGCCACCTCTTTTATGAGTCTTTCAATAAAAGCTAATAAATTAATTTTTAACCGCACCTTGATTGCTGTGCTATATATGTATAGAAAAGAACTGCATAATCACATGACTCAAAGGAGACACCGCAATTTGGAATCCAAAGACTGTGTCTCCACCAAGTCATGTGACCTTTATTCCAGCATCCAGAAAAAGCTTGCAGGCAGCTCTTCCAATTCCTTCATATGGGAAGTTTCATTACAGTACATTTTTGATGTGATGTTTTGGGGGGAGGTGGGACTACTATATATTTTTCCCTGCTTTGTGGCACATAATAAATAAAGAAATCTCTTTATTGCTCTCTATCCTCCCAGTTCAACCAAACCATTGGTTGAATTAAATATCAGATGTTCACCTCACACTGTTGGCAGGCACTGTGCAATATCTCTGGTGAGATCGGAGTTCAGAATAGTGGTGTTTCGCTACAGTGATAGAAGTCTGTTTGCTCCCGTTCCACTTCCCATTAGGGCTCCTTCAGAGTGTTGATACGGGCACAGATTTTCAGGGCTGGGCCCAGTTTGATATTCATGGCACTCATCAAGTGATCTTCCTTGAGAAGCAGCAGCGCCTGGCCGTCAATCTCCTGGGCACGGAACTCGGCAGCAATGTCCTGGCAGCCTGTGGAAGGATGACATGCCATTATAGATCAATGCATCTGAACTAAGCTCCCTGTCGTAATCCGTCATATTCTTCACTGTGTACTGTATAAAAAAGATTCACTAGCCCCCCCACCCCTTCATTGGCTTGAATTTAGGATGAGAGATACATATGCTATTCATATTGATAATTTTGTTAGGTGCCTATTTTGTACCATGGTCTCACACTAGTTTCTTGCATAAACCTGTAGATGTCCAAACCATTAAGAAAATACCATCACCATTGGTAAGTTTGAAACCTATAGAAGGCCATCCAGGTAAAAAAACACTTAGCATCTATGGATTTGGACCAATCAGAATACATAAAAGGCTACAGGCCCTATTTAGCAAATATGTGCGCATCCGCTATCGCTAGGGCAAATACGACAGTGCTAGTGAACGAAAACATGATTTAGGAGTCAGGTCTCATGCTTGGGCACAGTAGAAATCCGCCTAGCCAATCAAAGCACAGTGGGAGGAGTAAGGTTACAACCAATAAGGATTTAACATTCCCTTTAAGAGCACCTGTGCGTCTGCGATAGCGAACGGAAGGTATTTTGAAACCAAAAAAAAGAAGGAAGACAGAAGGGCAAAATGTCCGGCAGCCCAAGTGAAGAGGATGACCAAGCCCCTCAAGCAAGGCTACCATTTTGTTTTAGCAGCCTGGAGGGGCAGTGAATACAAAATTTAAAAAGTGATCTATAAGCAAAATTAAGTTACATACATAGTTTTTTTCTGTTTCACTTGCTGAGTGAGCGATGCGATGGGGAGGGGGAGGGATTTAGAATCAGGAGTTTTCCTTAAGTTAGGGATGTACAGATCACCTTTGAACCGTAAGCACCATCAGTTTGTATTAACAATGTACACAATCATTGTTTTTTTTGTTTTCTAATTGTATTTATTTCAGTTTTACACTAAAATATTGAGCTATCTTAGCTAATATTAGAGTCAATGTCAGATCTTTCAACACTTGTTTAAAATTACATATTAGTTACGGTGGGATTACCTCTGAGTTAAAGCGATCACTAAGGCTCTGAAACCACCAGTTGATGCTCGTCTCAGGGGGTCCGTGTCTATCCATCTTCTACTAGACTACCCAATGCAAAGTCCATATACCACCACAAATTGGGAGGGAATGGCAGAGGTCAGGCAACTTTTAATTGGATCATTTATTACACATACTATTTTCTTTAAATTCACTGCTTCTCATTTCATTTTCAACAACCTAATTGGCCAAATTAGTATGTGTAATAATTAGAATAACAACACGTACTAGTCAAATTAGAATGTGTACTAAATAACCAATTTTTGACCTGGGTGACTTTCCATAGAAACCCTGGTGAAAATAAAACGTGTAACTGGCAGTAGGGTTTGACATGAGGCACGTGAACATAGTAAGAAATTGTTTAAAAACAAAGAAGCCATAAATGAGAAGTCACCTGGTAAAGCGTAAATAAAGGCCCAGACGTCACTGACTGTCCACTGCGTAGGATCGGACTGTACGGAGGGCAGGCTCTCATTATTGTCTGAGGAGTGTCTCACTCTGAGATCCAGCTCCCTCCCCTGCTCACTCTGTCGCCGCAGCCGTGTCGTCATGGCAACAGGAACTGTGTCTTCTTGAGGCGACTGGCTGCGAGCTAGTTGCATCCCACCTGTGGCGGGATAAGTAGCTGGCAACTAAAATAAATAAATCAAGATAAACAGCTTTTTCCAATTCCCATCGAAACCAATTTTAAGCCCTTTAAGGAAGCATGCTAAGCATAATCTACCAATTAAACTTGGCAAAGACTGTCTTTAGCATGAGTTATCTAAAGTTTCACAATCTGCGGATATACGAAGGTGCCTGCCATCTGTCTATCACACATTTTTACGCATATGTAAAGCACCGACTATCCAATTGCAATAAAACATGGTTCTTTAGTGCAAGTTATTCAGAGTATCATATTATTAAAAAAAAGACATTAGTAAAATAAGACGAAAGCAATGAGTTTGCAGCACACCAACCTGCCGGAGAAAGTGCTCCCTGGAGCCCCCCTGTGCCCCTCTCGGCCGGCGCCCTCGTCGCCCACCTGGCTTCCGAGTCCAGCGGACCCCCTTGTCTGCTTTCAGCAGGCTGACTCTTTTAGTGCAACTAACATTGAACCTGGGAAAGGAAGAACAGAAAACACTGAGGATCTGTAACACTCTACAATGTGTGTTCACACAGAAAGAACTGATGGGCAGCCTCTTAGCTAAATAAGAGGCGCTCTGAATCGCTGTTGTTTTCAACAGATCGTGACTTACACTGGGAAGATAGTAATCAGTATAATAATATAGAGTAAGTCAGACCGCCTCAAGATTACATTTATTGTATATGGAGCCCTAAAAAGATAAGTTATATAATCTACATTTTCATACATATTGTCTGTTTAATATGCTGTTATATGGTATGTTCTCTACCATCCCCTTATTGTTTCAGCTTAGATCCCTATTTACCAAGCTTACAAAATATTCCAGCAAAAAAACAAATACATTCTGAAATGAGTTGATTTGAAAAATGAACTGTAGGAGTGTGCCACTTAGCTTCTTTCTGTGTAACTCACTGATTTTATACACATACGTTCCACTTATTAACTCAAGGTTGCCACAGTGTTAGTACACAAATAACTCACATAACATGATTTATTAAACCATCAACAGTGCAAAACTTAGAAATGCTAAAAGAAACCTCAATGACAAATGTTTCCTTTGAAAGAAAGAAAGTCGTTGAATTGACTTAAAGTTATCTGAGTATTTCTGAGCTTACGCTTAAGCTTCACAGAGCAGGGGCAGGAGACGAGCAAGTGAGAGAGTCTAGAGTTGAAGCAGCCTGGAGAGCTGTAGCAGCCTGGCTCCACACTCTACTGTACACGTTTCTGTTTCTGCTGTGGTTAACGCTTCCTCCACCACAGAACACAGGAAGCACCTCTTTTACTGCTTAAAAGAAATACACAAAACGGTTTGGGCTGACCCTATTAGACTACAGTTTGTGGTAAGATTTATCAGAAATGCATGAGAAAAGAATTCAGTACTGGGAAATGCATTTCATGTTGTTGCCCTTTTGCCTGTAGTTGTTGCTACTAAGTGGGTTAAACACGTAATCAGGTCTTATGCTGAAGTAAGTGCAAAGACAAAAGAAAATTAATTAATTCATAATTTCACCTTTTGGCACATGACTTGGAGCAGAATCGTTTTGACCGCAGGAATTTGTGTGCGTATCCCATCTTCCCACAGAACTCGCATTTCAGCAGCTCTGTCACGGTTTCCTCCATAACCCCTATGAAAAAGAACAAAACCGTACGAATATGATTTTACACAAGCAGTGTGCTGCAGACAGCGTAAAAATGTGCCCAATAGCCCCCTTTGGCTATTTGCATAATCAAGGTATTGAGGTGTATAATAAAATCATGATAAAAAGCTTTGCAGTTAAATTCTGTCTCCAAAACTCTGTGCTTTTTCTATCATCCTTTTATAATAAATTCAGCATATATTACCTTATACTTAAGATAATAGGGGAGGGGTACGGATGTAGACATCAGTATTACAAAGAAATAAGTAAATCTTCATATCCTATGGGTGTGTCCACTGCCATCCTCTTTTTTTTACCATGCTTACTCGCTTTTCCTACAAAAATCCTAAATCCTAAAATGCAGATCTTCAACCAACCTTGGAAAGTGGAAATAATAATTGAACACATTTTTTAATTGATGCAAGCTGACTCTGAAATGTTTGGCATGTTTAAGAGAAATGGTTCTGCCTTAATCTCTTTTTATAATACAGCAAATATTTTGCATTGAGTTAAAGATCTATTTCTGCAGCCTGACCATCCAATTCTTTTTAAAGCAAAAAAACATATTGCTGTGTTACTGTTCTCTTCCAGTCTTGCACTGGTCCTGACGAAAGGTACAAACCGTCAGCGATGATGTCATCCATGTCACTGTCTGTGGAGTGTTCCGGCTCTTCAGTCTCCATCATGGACTGTGGCTCCTCACTGTTGGGTTCCATCACCTGCTGCTCACACTGCTGCCCTTTCTTCTCAGTCAAGAGGGAAGAACGACTTACCTGTGACAAAACGACAAGCCACAATTCAGACCAGAACTGCTCACGGTATTCATGACAATGCCTTTGAACCTTTCAAATCTTTTATTATATACATTTTAAAAGGTTGTGTCATTTTACCGTGAATTACATGAATTATTATGGATTATTACGTGAGAGACGAGAATTATTATCGCAAATGTTTTGTTTGTTTACCGTCGTGTCTAAAGAATATACTGTTTGTTACTATTAGACAGCTGAACACGATCACCAAAGGCCAGCACTAAACCCGGACATCACTGCACTTTTTTTCATGAATACCTGTATTTACACCATGAGCACTTCAGCATGCACTGTGGACTTGTGTTGGTGTTTTGTGTTACATGTGGGTGTTAAAGATTGGGACTATTATTATTTCAGGATCCAACCCGCGGACTAAAACAGAGCAATACACGCCGCTATATTGCACGTTAACATTGTTATTATTTACTGTATTTGGGTCATAAGACCAACTGGATTAAAATTAAAATATCATTGCACTTGGATTATCGCTGTCTGTCTGTTCACTGATCACTGCTGCATTCCTGCACCTGCACACTGTTAACCACTTTGCCACAGGTCTCAATACAATGTGTTTACAGCACTTTTCTGTCTTGCAATGCACTCTGGTTGCTTTCAGCATGTGGGTCAATATCCCTCACTAGTCCAGTTACTTGTCATTATACTGTACACCAAAGTATAAGGGAAAGCCTACTGGGTCATGACCAGGTGACCAAGGAATTTCTGAGAAGGGACCATTGAGCACTGCTGAGGTTAAGTTAATCAAACATGCCTCAAAGGAGAACCCTGTCCAGTAGTCATACACACAGAATCAGTGAGCTTGTCAGGTCAATGCACAGCCTCACGTTGCCTGATGCACACATCCCACTTCTTCTAAACCTCACTGTCTCATTGTTTGCATGCAATGTCACTCTGACAGAGGGCACACTTTCAGTACTGTAACTTTGGGCAAAACTGGCAAAATGTTTTCATCAGTTATTTCCAGTAATTAACCAGACACTTGATATTCACTTCATACAATAATATCTCCAAACTCAATCATAAAATCTGTATAAAATATAATAATAACTAAGCCAAGAGGACAAGTATTTCATTGGAAGAATATAACTAAAAAATAATAGCGTGGTTTTCAAAGATTTAAAACTGTTTCCTGAAAGGAGAAAAACAACAGTGATTGGTACATTAAAAGTAAGAAAAAAACAATTAGTTTAGTGTCAGAGTCATAGGATCCATGAAAAGTGCATAATTTAATTTCCCATCAACAAAATATTCACAGTAAGACTGAATTGTTACCACTTAGAGGTATTGCAAAGTATTACCAATTAGTATTCACAGACTGATATAGCCTACTTAATGACTACTAAAGAATACACTAATAGTCATAGGGTCGTATAAATATAGTCAGTTACAATAATAGGTCTTTTAAGTAATACCCTTTTTTGGCATGTATATTAGAATAAGAATAGCAACAAATCAGTACAAAAGTTGCAGCAATTCAATCATAATTTGATTGGCTCTTGTATTTTTTCCTGCAGCAGCTGTAGCTCAGTGCTATCTCCTAGTGGATATACCGGGAATGGCTCGAGCCCCTCCTGGATGACAAAGCCCTCGATGAGGTGGGTGAGGATGTGTGGTTTCACAATCGCCTGCGGAGGCTTGTTCTCAGGCAGGCCAGCTGGGACAGGCTTGCTGGGGCTCCTGACCACAGCAGGCAGGAGAGTAGGGGGGAGAGGAGGAGGAGGAGGGGGAGGAGGAGGATGGGGAGGAGAAAGAGGAGGAGGTGGGGAGCTGTTGATGTAGGAGGGGTCCGAGGAGGATCTGATCACAGAGGTGTTGCCTGAGGTGTTCACACACGGAAGTCCAGGCAGACCTGGGAGGAAGAGAAAGAGAGGGAAGGGAGTCACTCAGCTGTTCATTAGGAAAGATAAAGAGAAATCAGCATGCTTACTGATTCAACGGATCCTAAATGACCCAGGGGCATCCACACTGGGAATACATAGAATATGATTTCAATTGTCTCACTTGTAATGACTATAAGGTTAGGATTCAGTATGCAGTAAAATTGTGTTTAAAGTTAAGATTAGGTTTAAGCAAAACCTTCTGCCATTCACTTTCAATAACAATTCAAATCCTGTTATAGGTACAGTTTGGATAAATATCTCACTGACCACATCAAAGTATGATAAAGAGCTACTTGAGGCACTCCGTAGTTAAAGAGATTATTAATTAAAGAGATTACTAATATTTTATTTTTTACTTATTTAATACCCTATTATGGCCAGTTGTTCCCTATGATTATCCATCATTGTTTCTGTTTACATCATGATTTGCCATTGCCTATTAACTATACTTGAAGGACAATCTTGCTAAAAGTTAATCTGACTACTCTGACTGTGAGGAAGTGAGGCATCCATGTTGCACCAACGCCCACAGATGCAGCACTGTGCACTGAAGCCTGTAGAACGCAAATCTGCTTCCCCACCTCACATCCTCATAATCAGCCCAGTATTATCAGAACCAAGCCCTCGACTGGCTTCCATTTCCTTATACCTGTTGACATGTCTTGCTGAGTGGAGCTCTCCTCGCAGTCCCTGACTTGACCAGCAGGGGGTGACAGAGCAGGAGGTGTTGGAGTTCTGTTCCCAGGCAGACACTCCTCCCTGTCTTCTCTCATCTCCTCTTCACACATCCCCTCCACCTGGTAGACCTGCTTAACCCGACCCCCCCCACCACCACCACCACACAGGGAGTGAGAGTAGCCACAAATCAGTGCCCAGAAACATAATCAAACAGCAAGAAACACACACGTCCATTTTAAACGTCATGGAATAATCTCACCTCTCTTGCACTTCTACTGTGTTTGAAAAGAAGCAAATATATTGTAATAAAAAATATATAAATCCGCACTGAGAGCTATCAGTTTGTATGCCATACTTTCAGGTAATCTGATATGCATTTACTTCTTGGGTCATTTTACCTCAGCAATGTCTTCAGATACTGGCTGCAAAGCATGTCAGTCAACTGAGGAAGCAGCTGGTTGGTTAATCACTGAAGAAAAGGCGTTGAAAATGTACTCTCCTACCTGAAAGTAAGGCCTTCAAACAGAGCTGGTGTAGTACAGATATATACATGTGTCTTTGAAAACATGTAAGACACAAATTATGTATGGAATTATTTCATTAGTAAGAACCTCTTTAAGATCTTTTTACAGGAGATGACAGGACAAACAAAACCTTCACAAAAACTTAAATAGTGTTTCTATCCAATACAAAAATGAAATGCCCTGAAGGTCTTACCACTGGAACCTCCATGGGGGTGGGATGCTGCACTTGCAGGTTAATGGCTACGGTCTGGGGAGGGGGCAGCCCCTGGTAGGGCATTTGGACCAAGGCATCGACTGCCGGCAGCTCCTCCTCTGACACAAGCATCTGCCCAGGGGGCAGAATCTCCGAGGCCTGAACAGACTGCAAGGGGAGTGGCTGTAGCTGGGCAGGGGGAGAGTGGGAGAGCTGAGGTGGAGGGGAAGGCGGTGAGGACACGGGGCCTAGGGAGGCCTGAGGGGCAGGAGGCTGCTGCTGATGTGGTGGCTGGGGAGGGAAGTTGATGGATGGTGAAATAAGAGTGGTGTAAGGAAGGGGGCCAATGTGAGCTATCGGGGAAGTCACAGGAGGAAGGTGGGGCTGTATTACCTGGGCAGTACTTAGAATGGGTGACTGGGCAGGGCCTAACTGCAAGGGAGTAGAGACCAGAGCATGAGGCTGTGATTGGATAAGTGCCTGGGGCTGAATGACTGTGGTAGGGGATTGGCTGGTGGGGGACTGAGTAGGTGGAGGTGAAACCACGACTGTTTGCTGCTGCACAGCCTGCAATTGGCCAGGGGATGAGGTCAGGGGCAGGGCAGTGGCTGTGATGGGAGTGCAGTGCTGCGATTCAATGGAGACTGTAGTGGGGGGAGGGACCTGGGTCTGGATTGCCAGGGAGAGAGGCGAAGTCTCTTGACGAGAGACCTGGAGTGCGATTGGCTGAACTTGCCGCTGGGGGGGTGGTGGCTGCTGTTGGATGATTAGCTGGTGGGTTGGACCTTTCTGTGGTTGAGCAGCGTGAATATGCTGGTGTTTGATAAGAGGGTATGGGGCTGAAACAGAGACAGAAACACTAGTCATAAAAAATTAATTGTCCTACCTATTGTTCATTTAATTTCTCAATATTCAATCTCCAATATTTAGTTCTCATTTTTCTGTAAACTAGCTATTACCTGCGACATAATGATGGCAAACACTTTAAAATAGTAAGGGGAATGTAAAAAGGGTAATCACTTTGACATCTGAGTGCACCAGCAGGTGTAAATTACACCATCGCAACTGCTTACGCCGTCGTTACTACTGCCAACTTAAGCCCAATTTAAAAGTAAATTCCACACCAAAGCACCAAAGCAAAATCATCCCCCGTGTAGTAACGACCGTGTTGCGACCAAGGTGCAGCAGAGAACTGAAATCGCCATAGTTTCACGTGTTGGCCTTCGCATTCTATAAGCAAAAATATAAAGAAAAAAAAACTTTACAGCTCACGAAATACACACACTGTTGTCTCTATAGAAAGAGAACAAGGACATTCTTAATTCTAAGCTTAACACAACAGTAATATTTAGTCAAAAGACGACAGCATTCCTTTGGCTCATATATTGAAGGTCATCCCATATTTCATCTATAAGATGAAGGAGGTTTTGCCTTGGTAATCGATAGCGCTGATAGAGCTCAAAATCATCACTATCCAATGAATGAAGTCTGTCCCGTCTGATTCTTTCGCGACGCACTGCACGGCGGTACTGTAAGTCATCAAACCAATGTACTACTCCACCCATCTTTGGCTTTTGCTAAACTAAATGTTATTTTACAATATTCAAAACTGATTTGATTTTAAATTGATCTTTCTGCCTATCCCCTATGTTATTTGACTGTCTATGCCAGCCTTACACCTACCCCCTAGCAGACGTACAGTTACGACACCTTTATGACCTGAATAAGTCTTACGTTTGCTTGGTCCACTCCGCAAAAAAATTGCGCCGTTGTAACACTTACGCCTGTTTGGTGCACTCCACCCCTGAAGCTAATTACTCTTTAATAAATTGAAATGTGTTTTTAAACGTTAGTTTTCCAAGAAAGTTCTAAACTGCTTTGTACGTGTCTCACATGTGGCTGCTGTACCTGGTGCTATGAGCTGGTGGGCCCCGGGCTGGCGGGTGTGGGTGGTGGGCTTGGGTTCAGTGATGGGGTCCTCTCCCTTCTTGTTGCCTTCCAAGAGGGGCTCCGGCTGCTGGTTGGGCTTCAGAGGGCACACGGACATCTTGGGGTGGGCCACTGCCAGAGGCTGCCCCTGGCTGGTGGCTTTAAGGGGCACACTCTGGGGGGAGGCGAGGGCGCTGGGTTGGTGTGGACGCAGGGTCAAGTTCTGAACCTAAAAGAAATAATGTCAACAAGCATTGATGACTGACCTCCCTGATTGCATGACTCGCTGGCAAGCCTTTACCAAGTGAGCCACTTGTGAATCCCCTCAACCAGCAAAAGGTGTCTATCAGGGAATGATCATCTGTTTTAATAGGGAGCTGCCTTTTCATTTTTTCTTCACATCACCACTGTTTCCGATAAAGCTCCTCCATAACGTGAACTCAACTCATTTTCTAATTATGACAGAATCTTGTACTTATAGTAAATGCAGAACCTGTAACTGGTCTGCTGTCCTGTAAAAACATTACTGTGCTGTTTGCTAGGTTTCACTTTACTAGAACCACAAACCCACAAACCCGCCTGTTGACTTCAAAGCTGTTATTTGAACCCAGGGCTGGCTCACCTGAGTAGCTGGAGTGTGGGAGCTGGATGTAGCAGAAACTACAGGAATATCTGGCTGGACAGCAGCTACAGTGGCAGTGGGAGTGAGAATGAGCTGTGACACACAAGAGGGAGAGGGGGGAGAGAAACACAGAAGAGAGCTGGGGAATACAGGCAGGAAAAACAGCTAAAATGGCTAAGCTAATATATTTAAAATGTGTTGAACAAACCCTAAATGTACTTAAAACTTCTTAAGAATTTCAGAAACTAGATATTTTGTTCATTCCACAACTAATTCTTAGTAACAGAAAGTAATAATATTCTTCTATAATGACAGGTTTGTTTTTATATAAATGGCAGTCTCTGCTCTTGTGGTTTATACTGCAGGACCACTTGGTGAAATGCCTAAGTATGTACACTCGGTGAATTTTATTAATGATTGGTTTTCTTAGCTTTATCAATTTTACCCTATTATTTCAGGAAATGTAAGCTATCTTATATTCACCAGTAATTAATGACTATAGCTATACTATTCAGACTGATTCTTTGCACATCCCCACCAAGGATAAATCGCCACAGTATTAAGATACGTTTACTAGTCTACCAGAACTGACTATGCTTATGTGCAGTAGCACAAACTGTTATAAGTGTCATCTTTGGCATTCTGCTTCCTGTCAGGCCTGCAATGCAAAGCACTTTTTTCCATTAGAAATGATCAGCATAAGACTTGCAAGCGGAAGGATATGCCAAACTCTGATCTACAGTGTAGCAGCAGCACACACCAAGTAAACATTTATCTTACTCATTTAAAACATTACTTTAGAACATACATTGTGTTTATGGAAGCCAGAAAAGCAGGCTTGAAATGCTTTAACGTACTGCAAACAGGACAGCAAGGAAATATTCAACTCTGTGTGTAACACACCAACCACCAAAAAACAAATGTTTTACTTCAATTCAAACTCATTCAAAACCAAACTGAACTTTCTTCATATTTCAACTATTTATTTGTTTATTTTTAAATTAAACTGTCCAATAGTTTCAAATGTCCGGAAATAATTGTGACATAATAAGCCATCTGTTTTTATTGCTTGTAAACTAAACCATAAAAACAGGCAAAATAACTGCAAAGATTAGTATATGATCATTTAAATTTTAAGTAACTGTCTATGGGGTACATTTTAACAATACATAACCCCACCCCAGCACAAGCCACAGCTAATCAAATGAAACCTTATAAAACCTTTTCATTTATACTCTACTCCTCAAAGCAGTGGGTTTCAGCAAGATCTTTTTTGAGTGGGGACGCCCTGTATAAAAATACTATGGTAGCGAAATACAAGAAAAAATTACGTAGTGTGGATAAACTAGCAGTTATCCCAGGACAACAACCACACATCCCGAAAAGTTGTCATCCCTTAATTAACCCGATTTAAAATTCTACATTTAATGAACTCCATTTGTATTGGATAATCGGATGTCTTGCTCCAAAATCCAAAATCTGAACACTCCTAAACAGCACCTGATAAAAGAGGACCCAGTACAATCTGTGCATTTTGAAAAGCTTGCAGCATGTGTTGTACAGTTTGTGGCGGTGCAGTTTTGTTATAAGCAGCTCTGCGTTTGTGGAAGGCCTCCTTGGTGCCCCCTCTTACCATCTGAGCACGCAGGTACATCTGAGCCTGGCTGGTGGTCAGGGTGGGGGAGCTGTTTCCCAGGAGCATGGACTGCTGTCCGAGGGCACCCCCCCCGCCGCTGCCCGCCGCGCTGGAGGTCTGACTCCGGCTGATCAGCTGCGCCACTGGAGACGAGGAGAGATTGATCTGCAGAGACACAACACCGGGACTGTGATACAGCCAGCAGCTCTGCCTGGTGAGCCGGCATGAACGAACCACTTCAATGATGCTGGAAGCAAGGTGGTGCGTTCTGAAGCTCACAGCCAGGTAACTTGGCTTTCATTTAGTCCAATGCTCTGTCATCTACATTTTCCCCGTTATTTATTTTCTGTTCCATATCCTGTTATGCGTGTACTGTATGGTTCTCTGTTGCTGTTTGTGGTTAGATTGTTGTTTGCCATGCTTATTAATTATTGATTTTTAAAAGACTACTCAAGGATGTTTTTCTGAAGTGAGGTGGGAAAGCATGTTAGCGCTGTGCTGTGCATTTAAGCCTGTGTGACACTGACAGTGATATGCAACAAAGTATTTAATTGACTTGTAACAGTATGATCAGTCAGCTAAAAGACATAGCAATTTGCATGCTTATGGTGTCAATATGTGCCAACACTAATGTAAGTGTCTCTTTGATTGGTTGATTAATACATATCTACAAAAATAAAGTGGATCTGCTTGGCTTATCTGTACCAGTAGAGCAGTGATCCTTGTAAATGTTTCCAACAGTAAAAACACAGCAAAGTGTAATAAAGCATAGAAAAAACATGGTAAAGCATAGGCATTGTAAAGCCTGAAAGGTATTGTATAAGGGCATGTGGGAATTTTTCCATACTGTGTTTGCACTATAAACTAAATAAACCTTTAATTTTCTTTGAGAAGACATAAGATTATTTGGGATGTGGATTACTGTATAGTGAGGACCCTAAACCCAAGTGGAACAGCTAGTACATCAATCCACTGCGCCACCGAGCCCCCAACTTAAGTCGTTAAAGGCAAGAAATGATCTTTCATTTTGTGATCAAAGTCATCACTGCAAGTAACTGTCATCTCGTCTTTCAATTCAGAGGTTAAGTCTGTTGACGTTTCAAGTGGTAAGCTAGCCAATCACTCTGAACAGATTGCTGTGTACATTTCAAAGCAAGTATAACAAGCGGTGTCCTGTAAACTGTTAATACAGTCACTCAGAAGCTCCAAACCGTTTTTTTTTCTTTTACAAGAAAGCAGAACGTGGAACGGTTTAATGATGATACACACACACACACACACACACACACAGCTGCTGACTCAAAACATACTCAAATAACAACCCACACTGTGGTTAACTGACAGTCCCCGATGTATCATCTTAGAATTGCAACTCTCTTGGAAAAAGATGTCGAAGTATTCACTCAGAATCTATTTTAACGTAAGCCACTGTATTTACAAATCACTGGACTGCTGGCAACTGTACAGACATCCTTATCAGTAGGCTTGCTACTATTCAATTTGCATTTTTTTTTGCCAAATCGAAGATTAATATCGACATTTATTTTAGAAAATAATTTACCGGGTTTTTTTTCGATCTTTAATGTTCCATTCAAGCAGAGAATGGGTGAAATCAACCATTATGCTGTAAAAAAAGCACTGACTTTTTATGCTATTGGAACATCTTATTTGGCGAAACCCCTTTATCATATTCAACATGCAACAAAACCATGGTTACCAACATTTTAATTAAAATACTTTTGGTCACAGTGGAGCTATAAATTGTAAAGGTAAAGATCCTACACATTAAAACACTGACTCAAATAAATCATAGAAAAAGCAGCATATAAAGGTGTATTATACAGACTTTTATAGCTAGATTTACAAGTAAAAATAATATTCACAGAACAAAACATTAGACAGTTGAACAGAACTAACTTGCACTTATTATTCAGAGTCTGAGCTCCCCCCCCTCCTGCTTCAGCACAGCTGTACTCAGTCACTGGAAGGTAAGGCAGGTACGGCCCACTTCGTCCTGCCGCGGAGTCTTCAGACATAGGTCAGGATATTTTGCACAATATTCCTCTTGCGTCCCATTTTCAAATCAAACTAGCAACTGTCACTGCATACCTATAGCAAAAGCCTACCTACACCTTAACCTGCTAATTTCAAAACAGGCGCTTTGAATGACAGGCGCTGTAGCTGGCAAATTAAAGTGCACAGTCGGTGCAGGTCATGATGATTGACAGTCATTTAAGCGAATGAGAGTATTCTAGCACTGCTTCAGTCAACGAAATCTGTCAGAACAGGGTGAAATGACAGTGACAGTGAAACTACAGTAGTAACGGACCATTGAGATGACTGACAGCGACCCCTAGCCATTCAGAGCATAACGGAGTCGGGACAGACAGTAAGTATAAAAACTCCACAAACCAGAGATGATTTCTAAATGATTCTTTTTGGTAAGAAAATCTAAACTAGCGAGTGGTTTTACCAACGTTTATTCTATATAAAAGTATTTCAGAATTCGGGAATGTGGGCATTAGACGTTTAACAAGCTTTACCGATTAATATGGAAAAGTAGCAAGCCTACTTATCCGTGTGTTAATACAATCACTTTACCAATACAGTAAAACCTCTAAGTGTTTGGATAATCAAATTGCTCTGACAATCAAATTACAACTGTAAAATAGTTTATGACTTCCCCAATCAAGAAACATGATTAATCTTTAACAGTAAATTTAAAAACAGCAGTACTACACTTTTCTGTAATTACTACAGATTGAGGTCTGAATACAGCTTTTTCAATGACAACAAGGCAGACGTACACTGCTCACAACGAGACATGTGGCCAAGGGGCTGTTCAGATAACAATACAACATGTTTTACAACATGTTTTTCGATTACACAGTAAATGTAATTGTTGATGTTTGTTTCAGATTTTCAGGGTTTGGATAATCAAGGTTTTACAGTACAGTCATAATAATAAACGGTTTTCTACATGGAATAGAAAACTGTTCACATTTCAAAACTAGAAATGTTAAGAAGTCAGAAGTGAGTTTAGCTTTACCTCAAAATTCATGATTGAATGTATAAGTCTAAAAAAAAAACAGGTGAGTAAAGAAAGATGCAACGGCACAGGTGATATCATCCATTACTTTAAACACTCAAACCAAATAACATAGATAGATAGATAGAAAGATAGATAGATAGATAGATAGATAGAGAGATAGATAGATAGATAGATAGATAGATAGATAGATAGAATTACTAAAAAGAAACTTTAGGTCTTTACCTTTGTCATCATGTGATATGTAATATTTACAAACAGAAGTTAAGGGTGATTTCAAATACTGTATTTCATTTATGACTGGCTTTAAAAAAAAAGTCTTTATAAAACAGGAAGCGCTGTTTTGTAAAATGGCCCTGCAAATATTTCGGGGGTTATATTTTGCAGGAGCACTAGTACAGCAAAAAAAGTTACTTAAAAATATACATACGATCAAGTGCATCTATAATTGTACCTACCATAATGACCACTTACCCAAAGATCTTCGTCCATTTTGTAATAGGCAGCGAACTTGACAGTTTACAGACTGAGAACGTATTTATATTCTGTTCAGAAAGGTCTCTGCTGTCATTTCCTCATGTTGTGTGAAACCCTTGCTGCAGCAGTGTGAAGGGAAATACAAACACATAGCGGCTGAAGGACTACCCACCGAAGTCTGTGAGACACTTGATTGCTGTGTGACACTCGCAGTGGGGGAAGAGGACTGCCTTCCTCCTGACAGCGTCGCCTGAAAATGAAACACACATGACAAGTCAACGCAGCCAAACACAATGATACAAATGTGTGACAGCGTACAAGACTTTGCTAAATATATTAATTACTGTGTCTAAATGTAACGACAACGACCACCTATTCAAAAGCGAAAACAATATCAAAAACAAAAATGCCTGAGGCTTTTGATTGAAGTGGCCTCGTCTGCATGTAACCAGCGCTCAGTTAGTTCTACCTTCTGCCTCACACTGTATTACAACTAATTACTTGTTTCTTCTACAGTTTGACCCTTTTGCTTATTAAGTTTGTAGCGCACCTGCTTTTTTTTTTAGGTTTTCTTTCCATCTGCAGAGAGAAAGCTGTATAAAAAACTATTCTGAGTGTCACAGCTTCTTATAAGCAGTTTTCACACACTGCCGACCCCAGTGCCAGGTGCCCCTGTGTTTTTGTAACACTTTCATGCATAAAGGAAGTACATTTTATGCTTTGGTGATAGTAGGGTCTAGGGGCCCTCATCACCCATGTGTCGAGAGTAGTAAACACAGCTCTTCTGTTGTGTAGCTACAGTCTATTTAAATCAAGCTATGTTATTACAGTTTTTTTTAGTTGGTAAAATCAAGTGTATGAAACCATTGGCACAATTTTCAAAACTCGTAACACAAAACTCCAAACCTAGTTGCAGAAATCTAATTGTTTCAGAACCCCAAACACTTTTGCATCTGATTAACACAATCTAACACGACTTTCACACTGTCTACATTACCTGCTCAGTCAGAAATACATATTTCAAATGTTTAGATCTGTTTTTCAAAATGCTTCACTCTAATTGCTATTACCAAGAACGACGTCTCATTATTGACACCCATCCCAATACCACATAAAAGGCTGTGTGGACTGCATGCGGTTTGTGACAAGATGGAGCAAGCTGCAGAACAAGATGCTAGGCGAGGGTGAGGTCACGGTCGCAGTCGTGGCGGTGGTCGAGGACAGGGACAATGTCAAGGAAGACGAGATGTAGTATGACCAAAAAGAGCTACCGTGTCGAATGAAATCAGAACAACAGTTGTTGATCATGTCCAACCTAATAGGAAAAGGTCAACAGTAGCCTCTATAATCCAGACGTTCCATACAAAGAACCGGTAAGTGTATTGAACATGCATGTGTATCCAGTTTTACAGTACATTTACTGAAAACAGTAGAGTAAACACAGCATGCATACATGCTTTGTTTCCAGAATTGAAAGAAACAACATGTAGTGTTGGAATTGGCTGTAGTAGAGATGGTCCATGCAAAAAATTATATTCGCCTCACCAAAATTCAGCGATGCATTGATGACGACAACAATGTTTTCGAAGGTGTGAACACCATCAGTCTACCTACAATTGCTCATATTCTACAAAGGCACCAAGTAACTGTGAAACAAATTTACTAGGTGCCTTTTTGAAAGAAATAATCCGAGGGTGAAGCAACTGTGAGCAGAGTATGTTCAGGCAGGAACACTATATTCATGCCTCATATACTGCAATTGAAGTGCATACACAGGAACAGTAATGTTCTTCTGATGCTGTAAGCATGTGAGTTTGGTACAGATACTGTAATACTGTGAGTTGATATGGATAAATAAACTGTGCATCTATTTTCAAAAGTTAATGGACCTGGATGCGAACATCAATTGCACAAATACATTTTTGTTGATGAGGCTGGCTTCAACTTGGCCAAAACACAAAGACATGGCAGGAATATCATTGGCCAGCGTGCGATAGCTCAAGTCCCTGGGCAGCGTGGTAGCAACATCACCATGTTTGCTGCCATTTCAGACGATGACGTGGTGGCCCGTAGGCCGTTACTTGGGTCGTACAATTCCACACATCTACTGAATTTTCTAGACGAGCACCACAATAACCTTGTTCAAGCTGATCAGGAGGTCACATGTGTCATTGTGTGGGACAATGTTATCTTCCATCGCGCAGCGGTGGTGCGGGAATGGTTCGCAGTACACTAGCAATTCATTGTAATGTACCTGCCACCTTACTCGCCTCTGCTTGGAGGTGGAGAGTTTACAATTGCCAACTTTATCAGAATGCCATCCTTCTGCAGGCCATGGATGCTGCATGCAATGACATTACCCAAGAACAATGTCAGGCATGGATTTGGCATGCAAGAAGGTTTTTTTCCCAGGTGCATGGCAAACAAATTTGTTTTTTGTGATGTCGATGAGAACTTGTGGCCAAATGTACACGACAGGCGAGATGTACCTGAGTAACCTGGTATGGTTTATATTTAAATAATTCATTTGTATTTATTTCTGTTGCAGATTTTGTCCTCCTCTTCAATGATGAAAATGTATTTTGACAAATGTATCATGAGTTTATTGTTCTTCAGTTCACTGCAATAATGCTGTTATTTTCTTTTGTTTCAAAGACTAATCTAATTTCATCAATAAATTCTGGTTTGGAGCCAACGATGTTGTTTTACTAGAGTTAGTGGTTTTGGTTCTTGTGTTAAGAGTTTTGAAAATTGCGCCAATGGATTCATAAACTTGATTTTACCAACTGAAAAAAACTGTAATCAATAATCAGTATGCTTTTAGCACAAGCATGAAGCTCAGTGTAAGCACCCAGTTTAGTCCAGCTTTAGTTAGTAATAGTTTGTAATAGTTTGTCAACCAAGCTTCATTAAGCTTCATTTTCTATTGCTTTAGACTTTTAGAAAGCCATCAGGATGTGATGACTGAAGCAGAAAATGATATACAAATCTGAATAGCAAGAAGGATTTATTAGATAAAAGCCTGTAAACAATGCCTGCTACATGTGTGTTGGTTTAACATGGTTGGGGAAGCATGCCTCCCCATCCTCTCAGAGCTGGACGAAGGATCCCCACCTGCTGTACAGCTGCAAAGCTGCTGAGGTGCTGCTGCTGCTGCAAAGCGGCTGTCTGGAGCATCAGATGTTGCTGCTGCGCAGCATACATTTGCTGCAGGTACTGAGCTGCCATGCTGGGGGGCCGGTGGATGGCCTGCTGGATCACCTGAGGGAGTGCAAGCAACACCAGCCACTTATTGAGCTGCCAAGCAGTAAGAGATGCCACTTCTGACGCGGCAGTGGTAAAGCTGATTTTGACAAACTACAAGATGATTCTAGGGTGGAAATGGCCTTTACAACCACAAATGTCATATGGACTACCGTTAATAAAGACATCACTATGAAATTTCGTTTCAAGTATGCAGATTACATGGTGATCTTTATTTATGGCCACATTATAGGCACATTCACAGCAGAGGAGCCTGGTTCTTGTAAAAAAAAAAAAAAAAAAAAAGTTAACTTTGAGTCATAAAATTGAAAAGCATTCTACATAATGAGTCCTAGGCTTTCATGCCTTGAATAGTCGGTTCTTTGTACCCAGGTTCATCTAGTGACTGGTTGTGATCTGACAGAAAACTGGATGGAATGACTCAGCAGACTTAACATGGAACCCAGCAGCTCATATCATTTTATAACTTCCCTTGTTCTATAAACCTTGGCCTGAGAAAGTCTGTAGTTGTGCTCATTTGTGAGGGTAGTGATAGGGTAGTGATGGTTTACCTTATTGGGATGGCATTCTGAGACCACCTGAACTGTTTTACTTTGGCCACTATTGGCTACCATGTGCCTTTCCGCTGTGCCTGAGTAGGGACAGGTTACCTGGACAGCCTGCCTCTCGGTAGTGGTGCTGCTGTAGAGAGACAGCTGTGGGGCCTGGGTCCGGGAGGGGGTGCTGGAGGTTGTGGTGGTGGCTGATGTTGGAGTACTCGTCTCGTTTTCCATTTCCAGCTTCTGCTTCTTCCTCTGGGTGAACGCTGTACCTTGAACCCAGCTATATAAAGACAGTGTGTTAGGGCAGCATTGAAAAATTGAAAAATTACCTTGTTAAATATGTATTGTTCTCTGGATTGTTGTTTTCAGCATAAATTGTTATTTGCCATGCTTACTAACTGTACCAGCAAAAGAATCTTATGACAAGACTCTTTAAAACTGACTGGGTTGGGGAAGCATTTTGGTGTTACACTGGTGTCCATGAAAAGCCCGCCTCTGATAAGTTTTCCCCTTACTTGATCAGCCTTGGCCATAAAACCATACGTCACATATCAGTATTGTCATTGGTTATTTAGAAACAAAAGTCACAAAACCAACCAATTATAAAAAAAAAATACATTTTAAAAAATGAATTGTTTAAAGTGACAACACCTACAAACAATTCTGTCAAACTAAAGAATTACAGCAGCAGTCTGCTCGATTCTGGTGTCAGTTTTCAGACTAAAAATTCAGTTTTGAGAAAAACAAAATACAATACGGGGGTAGGGATATAACTGGAAACTCATTAAATGAAAATTTCCACATAGTGTATGTACGAAAACAAAAGCCTTGATTCTACTGTATTTAAACAAATGGCAATGGCTCATTCTGGGAAAAAAAGGCAGGCTTAGTTTGCAAGATAATGACGCAAACCAAGCCTGCACTTAGTTTGCAACATTATCTAAAAGATCGTGACAGATTTCTTCTTTACCTCTCAGACTGTGTCAAACTATCCAAATAGACAAGGGATTAGACAGGGCATCAAGTGAAGCTTGACGACTGGCCTCAGTGTACAGCAGCCAGTCAATAACTAACAATTTGTTCCAGTACAAAACATCAGTTTTAGGGTTTCTGGTTTTAGGTTCTAACTGATAAACACTGATAAAAAAACACACTCCAAATGAAACCTGTGTTTATAATATAAACACTAAACTACACCAGAGACAACTTTTTATGTTATGTTCACTTATGCCCATGGTGCAGTTTACAGCAAATATAATTTGAGCAGTTGCCGCAACACATCAAAACTACAGAACAGTAAGTTTGGGCAGTCATAAAAAAAACTGGTCAAGTCATATAATAAAAGCCCTGATAAACACTTATGTTTGGCCATCGATATTAGCCATAACATGTCAAATTTTTTTATTTTTTTACAAAAATACAAAAGGTAAATAAATAAATAACAGAAATAATCATGTTGAAGTTCTATATTCCCAAAACTTTCTGAAACTGGTTTTGATGAAGCCAACGACAGTCAAGACAAAAAAAAAATCACAAATCTCAAACAGTACTTATACCAAAAATACTTTGAAAAACAACAACAACAACAAAAAACATATTTGAATAGCTAATAAAACTTGTTTATGTTAGGAAAGGAAACAGAGGCCTCCCTTGCATGTTGCTAGATTTGAGGTACTGGAGAACTATTTTTAAGCAAGTGCTTAGGCAAAGGCACACAGAACACCTATGAAAACAAACCGTGTAAAACTAGCAAGCTAGTTATGCCTTTACACTGTAACAGTGTTTGTAACAGTGCAGGCTGTATTCTTTACACTGTAACAGTGTTTATAACAGTGCAGGCTGTATTCTTTACACTGTAACAGTGTTTATAACAGTGCAGGCTGTATTCTTTACACTGTAACAGTGTTTGTAACAGTGCAGGCTGTATTCTTTACACTGTAACAGTGTTTGTAACAGTGCAGACTGTATTCTTTACATTGTAACAGTGTTTGTAACAGTGCAGACTGTATTCTTTACATTGTAACAGTGTTTGTAACAGTGCAGACTGTATTCTTTACATTGTAACAGTGTTTGTAACACTGCAGGCTGTATTCTTTACACTTTAAGAGTGTTTGTAACACTGCAGGCTGTATTCTTTACACTGTAAGAGTGTTTGTAACACTGCAGGCTGTATTCTTTACACTGTAACAGTGTTTGTAACAGTGCAGACTGTATTCTTTACACTGTAACAGTGTTTGTAACACTGCAGGCTGTATTCTTTACACTGTAACAGTGTTTGTAACAGTGCAGGCTGTATTCTTTACACTGTAACAGTGTTTGTAACACTGCAGGCTGTATTCTTTACACTGTAACAGTGTTTGTAACACTGCAGGCTGTATTCTTTACACTGTAACAGTGTTTGTAACACTGCAGGCTGTATTCTTTACACTGTAACAGTGTTTGTAACACTGCAGGCTGTATTCTTTACACTGTAACAGTGTTTGTAACAGTGCAGGCTGTATTCTTTACACTGTAAGAGTGTTTGTAACACTGCAGGCTGTATTCTTTACACTGTAACAGTGTTTGTAACACTGCAGGCTGTATTCTTTACACTGTAACAGTGTTTGTAACACTGCAGGCTGTATTCTTTACACTGTAACAGTGTTTGTAACACTGCAGGCTGTATTCTTTACACTGTAACAGTGTTTGTAACACTGCAGGCTGTATTCTTTACACTGTAACAGTGTTTGTAACACTGCAGGCTGTATTCTTTGCACAATGTCTAACTCATATTTCTGTTACTCTCTTTCAGGATTATTCATTAGCAGTTGAATTGTCATGCCTACCACTGCTTTTCATACTGACAAATACTATCCAGCCAAGCATAAAATCCCTCAGTGGACCATGACTTTCCTTCACAGAGCGATTACAGATATTTGTCTGCACTAATTCTTGATATTCAGCAGTAAATATTTAATATATTTTCATTCTTGTTGATATTTTCTTCCGTAAGTATGCAACATCAAACCTCTTTTCTTTAGGGTTTTTTTTTTTTTTTTTTTTTTTTTTTTTTTTACGGTTCACATACATGATTTGTGAGCACTACTCTGCTTACATTAAAATGTGCATTAAACATGTATACTGAGATTTAAAATAACAAACAAAAAACACATGGTGTAAACAGCATTGAGAATGTAGCCCGTTTTATCCTTGCAGTAATAGTGGTCCTGGTGCCCATCTGAAATGGCAAAGTTAATTCATTGACTGTGTTTTTTATCACTTATTTTCAATCCTGACACTGCAGCAAAGAAACTGCAAATCATAGTACAGCGATGAACAGGGAAAAGTGAATCATGTTGAACACTGCATACATTGCGCATTACATTACAGTATTTTTTCAACCTATATTCATTCTTGCAAGGACGTGACAAAGCCTTTGGTAGCTGATAAAATGGAAGAGATCCTGACAGGAGGTAATACATCTTTAACTTGTGATTGAGGTTATGCTGCTAAACACTTCAATTCACCACAATATCTAACCTACCCATTCCAGCATTGAAGACACTAAGAAAAACTTTTAAAAAACTTTGCCAAAGAATGTTAGTATTCCAATAGTCCATTTTAGGCAAAGCACCACAACACAGTGACATTGTTAAAGTGTCCAGGTACTACTCCACAGTAGGGCACCCCTATGTACAAATAACTGTGAACGTGTGCTCCATCTTCATTAATCAAACTCCTCAGTGCACAAACAGTGCTCTGGGTAAGTAAGCAATATAGAACTAACTGGAAATTGCATACTGATTGAATTTAGTGGTTGATATACACTTAGTAAAATAAAATGTTTAGCCTTTTCTGCTACATGTGACGTAGAAGAAAGCTAAACAGAAGCATTTACTCTTGTAAACGTGACACCTCTTCTGTCGAGTAATTGCAAATCTATGAGAATCATTTCCACACTTGTTTAATTAGGTGTAGAAGTGGATACAATGTGACTGTGTCATAGACTAGGGGTTGACATTGGGCTGTAGCTATTTCAAAGCAGTACATTCAAATGCAGAAATCATGATTGTGGTTGGGATATGGATCCTATAGCAGAAAGATACATTTGAAACACAACCAAATGTAATGTTCCTTTTTATCATTTAGACTAGCTTAGTTCAGAAAAAAACGCTTTATGAATAGGGCCTGTGACCATAATAATCCCCTCATATGTCTGGAATTACCAGAGAGGTATTACTAACCAAACAGTCCGTAACCTTGGGTAAGTCTGTCATTGAAGTTGCACTGTTTACTCATCCTTTGTGAGTAAATGTGGGTCACTGTTACAGAATTTTTACCCTGTGCAGTCTGGGCTCAGGAGTACATTGGGTTAACTGAAGATCAGGTACTCCAAATCTAAAAAAAAAAATCAATTATCAGTTATGATTACTACTACTTTGGACACCTGTCACCTGTGTGGTGCAATGGATATGTTCCATGATTTTGTACACAATTGCAATCTAACTTAGCAAGTAAGGTATCAAGAGTACTTCCCTCAGCTCTCACTAGATGGCAGCATTAACTGCCATGCTGTTGACTCAGCACTGCAAGTTTCTCCCAGCTCTTACTCTCTGTCAGCTCAGCAGTAACTGTATTCATAGTTTTACATTTCTAAAGCCTTGAATTAAATCAACAAATAAAAAACAAACAAATATTCAAAAAGAATAATTACTAAAATCTATGTATTTATTTATTTATTTATTTATTTTACATCTATATGCTCTCAGAGTATAGTTCTGCGATGTTGAGCTAAATACATTTTTTTTTTAAATGCAAGCAAGAGAATAAACAAATGTTAAATATTTTTAAAAAATGGTAACTACATCAAATCCATTATTACCACTTACAATTAGGATGAAATAAGATCAGAATATGGAGGAATATAATGAGGCAGTGCTCAATAAGGCATGAACGGTACCAGCACCTAATAAAACAGTACCATTTATGTCCTGGATGTCAATTCAACTACATTGTATAATATTAGTAATTATTTGTATTTAACATATTAGTTTGTACTTTGCTGCGTTATTTAGCTGTTCCGTTAAGAAACGAGGCAGGGGTGCTGGGGTTGCTGCAGCACCCCCTCTTGAAATACAAGGGTGCTGTGCACTTGCACGTGCAATGACAAATCCTGATGGTTTCATGAATCTTATGAGCTATGTGTGCAGCACACTGCGCACTGTACATGGCTTTTGAACACAAAAGATAATCGACCAATCAGCGCTGGCTGTCACAACTGAGGCGGGATATTTTATAAATCGCAAGTAAACCCCAGGAGCCTTCTGACTGTTGTTTTGTACACCGACTACTGAAAATAAAATATAACTGTTCAACCTGTTTTTACAAGTAAACATTTCTAAATTGCAGCAATTAAATTAATTATAACTACTTTTTGAAGTGTTTGCTACAAACGTTTTTTTTTTTTTTGTTTGTTTGTTTCTTTGTTTTTTTGTTTTTTTTACTTAAATAGACAAATAGATGTTGATTCTACATTTTATTAACATAATCGCAACCGAATCGATGGCTTCCATTCATATACAAGGGTTGGTTTTGTTCAATGGCTTTCAGCACCCCCACTATAAAAAGTGCTCCAGTGCCACTGAAACGAGGTATATAATGTAATTCAAGAATATGTGTGCATTCTGAACAGTGCATTTCTAAACCGTTTTCATAAGTCCTGATTCGGACCACTACAGTTCGTCAAGGCCTCGTTTTCTGCAGGACAAAATCATGTTCCCGCAGTGTACCGTTTGAAAGCCCCGTAACTCAAACAGGCTACCCAAGCATTACTCCATTTGGTAGCTCCTTTTTGTAATGCCTTTCACTAGTATTTTGGAATGAAAGTGGATTTCATGGCATTTCTCTATCGTATTGGCCAAGGAAAATAACTACACCTGCGCGTTTGAGAGTATAAATGTGATCATATCCAACTGAAATACTCCAATTTGTATAGTATTATATATATATATATATATATATATATATATATATATATATATATATATATATATATATATATATATATATATATATATATATATATATATATGCTTCTACTGACATATGAATATGCAGTTATTTTTGCAGCCTAATCATTTTAGATTTAAAAAACGTGGGGCATGTAATACACCTTTATATATGCATTACTACAGTCATTTTGCCCAGGAAATATACATGCAATGTATTAATGTTTTTATTAAACTATAAAATCATTTTGAATTTAATTCTTAGAAACCTATCGTTGTGTGCATGTGCGATTCTTCAAAAAAAAGTTTTGTAATGAAAATGTTGGTGCATGCAACATTTGTATTAAATAACGGGCTTTCATTAAAATAGTCAAAGATTTGACGTGCTCCAACACAACAGTGTGAATAAAACATCAGCACGTGTTTTAATTAAACGTCATGCTCGTGGCAAGGCTTATGATCCACTAACCGTTTTTTTTTTTTGTTTCTTTGTAAAAAATAAATAAATAAATAAACCTTTGAAGTAATTATCGTACTTGATATTATACGCAACGTATTCCCAGTTATAGAGAACAGACTTGGAAGTGGTTCAAATTCTTCTTTTTTTATCTAACCATGGGAGTTTATTTATTTTTTATTTTCAAACGCCTATTGCTATTGATATACAAACGTAGGTTATAACCTGTTGAACATATCGTTTTAATAAATAAATACATTTTAATCAATACATTTTTAATGATTCATTATTTTACTGTGTATGCCTGATATGGGCCTATAAAACAATATGCAAATGTCTTCCACTAACTGCTATTAAATTTAAATAGATAGCCCATTCAAATAAATTAATAAATCCAAATATGTCATATAATTATAATTTAGCTATCCAATTTACCTGTAAAAGGGTCAATAATATCAACAGAATGATGTCTTAATATACAGCAACATTCACAAATTACCAAAAAGTACCATCACTGAAATTAAAAAACAACTGCTTCATCTTTGTAAACACAGAAAACAACTTGTAAAATATACTGTATTTAATTAAAATAAAATATAATACATTACAAAAATACTGCCTTAATATGTAATAAGCCTGACAAATATAAAGTGAAAAGTGTGTCCCCATTTCGCCTAGATCCAGACTACTAATCTTCTTTGAAGTTTTTGGCTGATGCAAAACCCACATAATAAACGTTTATATCCTCATATATTTGGAAAACTGCTTGCTGTTAAAAAAAATGAAGTGATGTCATTTATGCCAACCATTTTAAATAGAAACATTTGGCGATATCTTTGAAAAGAAGGCTTAAACAAAATAAAAAAAAATAATACATTGCTTTTTGTCCAAGTGCTACCTTCTGAGATTTAAAAAAAACGCAACGTATCAAACCAAGGGAAGATATGACTATATAACTGCTTCCTTGTATATCTTAAATGGCCCTTGCCAAACGCTTACCAGATAGCTCTGCGAATAAAAGATAATGTACCTGGAATTTATCATCACACACTAACAGTTTCCCAATTCGTGTAAGAAAAAAAAAAAACAAGTTTGCAAACTGAGTTTGTGCATGAGTTCAGAGTGCAGATAAAAACCTAATACTCTAAAAACAATACAGGGCAACATGTACTGTAATTAAAACTACGATTCCCAGAGTTCAATACAGCCCATTTTATAGAAAGATATCTTTAAAAAAAAAAAAAAAAAAAAACAAAAAAAAAAAACACATATTCAGGCAATCGTGCAATATAGACATGCACACAATTAAACTTTAACGTTACACAAAGGGCAGTCATGACGTATATTGGAATGATACACATATTTTTTCCACTCCAGTCTGAAATGAAAACAATCGCATACACAATATTATAGCCAAATGTTCGGAAACAAATTAACCAAAAAAATACATAAGCATTTTAACAATATAATGAATTGTTATCAAATATATGCTTCGAATTTATTTTAAGAAAATAACATCTTCTTGTCAACCCAACAATCAAGAAACTGAATTTACATTTTTTTTTTTGTTTGTTTTTACTCCTACACTTATTACTCTTTAATTTAAATTGTGAATTAATGGAGTAATCGTTTTTTTTTTTTAATTATTATTCTTCAAGAGAACGTTGTTTTATTGACAACTGCATGTACCTTTCTCCTACTCATTTATCTTCATGTAAAAAACAAGCTTGCGAGCTGTCGCAAATCAAGTATCTAAAAAGATATCTGCAGTGTTAATGAATGCCCTGTATATAAATTCTAGGTCTGTGTATATCTAATTGTCCATATGACGCCGAACCAAATACTTCAGATCAGACCTATAAAAACCATGCCATTTCAATTTGTATAGAGCGCCTTTAATTAATGCATATATACAAGTTTTCTTAAAACCATTTTACCTGCCTGGAATTATCATTAGACAAGACCCATCCCGATAATCTGCTACCACCGATTCAGGCTGTCTCAGCCTCAGTTTTCTACTGATGCGTAAATACGCTCTAAAATGGAGATAAAAACAAAACCTACGTACTGTAAGGAAGAAAAAATAGACACAGCACCACTTGCAGTATAGGAGGACTGTACACAACCAGACCGTCGCAGTATTTATACTGTGGCTCTGTACAGTATTTACAGTGGCTGTGTGTAGTCCGTATCTACAAAATATAGTTAAATACGGCGATTATCTCAGGTTATCTGGAGTGAAAATAAATAAATAAATAAATACATAATACACTTGAAACATGACGTTTTACTTCATCCTAAAAGTGATCATTCTGCGGGAGACGTGTTGATTTTTTTTATTATTATTTTTTTTTTGAAGGTTCAGCATTGAGGAAAATATAATTTATTCTCTGAAAAGGAAATCTGATGTTTTTAGATTTGAACCAATGCTCAGTCACTGACATATAACTCAGTGAGTCTTGTGTAAGCGGTCTGTACTCGTTTTAGTACACCGGTGTTTGTGCAATATTCCTGCTTTTTTGTGGGAAGAACATCTAAAAGTGAAAAAACATATATTTATAGGCTCGAGGAGGGTAGAAATAACCCTGTTTATATGCGTTGATATCCCGTTAATAATAACGTTCCTCTTTTATTTGTGCCTAATCAAATGAAAATAAGAATTTTATCCACAGTTTTGTACACAATTAAAATAGTTGTACATTGCCAATCAAATATTATTATTATTATTATTATTATTATTATTATTATTATTATTATTATTATTATTATTGTTAATGTTCCATATGTTTGGTGATTTATCTGGCGTTTCAATGTATGTGAAAGTGTATCTTGAACTGACGTTCATTCAAAGGGCTGTCATGCCTGTGTCAGCGAAAGCTTCTAATGTCTATGTGCTGATAAGTTGAACATTTTCTGAAATGCCTATTCGTTCATCCTAAAACATATTGCTTTGAGTAATCAAAATGAATGGATACAAAGGCTTATTTACAAAGAGGGCACATTCAGTTGTTTTACTGGTGAAAGGGTCTTCAGGAAAATAAATACACTGATCAATTTTACGGGTTATTTCTTGATTTTTTCAATCAATCACAGTAGAAAAGTGGATGCACAATTTCTCTGTTTATTGCATGTATTTAGATTTTCTTAAAAATAGTTTTTCTTCCTCAGCTAAAAGTTTGAATTGCGCCTTGAAGGTTTCCGCAACACATTATTTTCCTAATGATTTCACCCCAAAACAAACTAGGCTGCAGAAATTACACGAGTAGACAGTAGTGAAGAAAATTACAACCTATTAAATGATAGAGGCTTGAAAATGTTTTTACAAAAATAGTATTTATTCTCGCCTCTTGTTAAAACAAACAAACAAAAAAAAACATAGTAACTAGAGTTTCTCGTTTTCATTTAGACAAAGGGAATGAGATGTGATACCTTTTATTTGACTAACTAAATAATAATTTTTCACGAGCTTTCAACACCTCAAAGGTCTCTTCTTCAGGTGAAAGTAGGAAAGAGCTACTTCGTTTTCATTTGAAAGTACCTGACTAGAATGACAATTAAATGTGGTTGTCTTGGCAACAGTGTTTCCTTACGTCGTTACAGCAACACACAAAGCGGTTTTAGACTTGTTATTGCGCTTTCAATCTACTTTACACTACAAAGGTGAAGTAGAGAACTACAAAGTCCACTGTCCTTTGCGGTTTTAAAGTTGTCATGTCATCAATAGTACTGACACTGCGCTTCTCGCTACGGTTGTATTTTAATTCTATTAAACTGTGAAAACACGCGTTAGTAAGCTTTTTCTTTCACGAGTTTTGAATGTTAATTAGATTTGTTACGATCCATCTGACAGTAAAGATAAATTAATAAAACTAAACGTTATCAAAAGTTGACAACAGTAAATAATAATAATAATAATAATAATAATAATAATAATAATAATAATAATAATAATAACTTATTTTCTTGCATCGGTCCGAAAATGTCACACACCTTTGTCCACAAGCCGAAGTACATACTAGAGTGAATATAAACAATGAAGTTAACAGTACCAATCTGAATAGAAATAGCCGCAATGAATCCACTGACGTTTGGGCAAGACCAATAGAAAAAAAAGAAAGAAAAAAAGAAAGCATCTTCCAGCAAAATCAAAACCACGGGCAGCAGTGAACCAAAAAGGACAACACGTATAGACACGGCACACGGTGGAGCAGGAGTCACCAAATAAAGTACACAGGTAAATTGTTGTTTTGGAGTACAATTCAGTTAAAAAAAATGTACCTACATTTCTAATTTGAATGTTATTGAATCCGAATGTTATGTTTTAAAAAGCAATACATACAAAGGAACCACCTTGGACGCTGTTTATTTTGACTTATCAATGGTAAACAGAATACATGAACCACACACACACACTTTACAGTACCAACTCTGTACCAATAGCTGAATATTTCTTTTAAATGAATTGTGATGCCATTGGTGCTTGCCAATGATGTGGCCTACAATGGTATTTTTCTCTTCTTTCAATATAGGAAAGACCTACCTAATTAAACATTTTTATTATTATGCATTTTGCAGTTATGATGTGTTTACAGTAATCCCTCCAGAACAAAAGTAATGAGCTTCAAAAAAGTATGTTTGGATGTTGCAATTACAAGGGAAACAACGAGTCTCATTAAAAAACACCCTGCTTGTCATTTAATGATCTTCTATTCATTATTGCTATCTTTAGTGCATTTTTTCTGATGTTCATTACCAGTTATATTGTTTCCCAGGGTTTCCTGGGTATCGGTGCTTTATTTCTTCATCTTTTGTCAGGCATCTGCTTGACCAAGTAAATTCAAGAAACTAAGTAAATAAGGGTATTGCAGCTTTATTTTTTTTTTACATTTAATGCTGTTGTTTCCCTTCATCATTGTGAAGTCATACTTTTTATTTGTATTATATTCTCTTAACTTGAAACTTTGAAAAACTCTGAAGGGACGACAACAGATCAGTCGACTTCTTTGTCCAGCACCCATTCTTTGTCTACTGGACAAAAGAAGACTACAGTCCCATTTTTATAGCACCTCCAGGGGCTTTGCCATTCTGCCTTACTGTAACAGTGGGGGAGGTTTCCTCTTAAAGGGAAACCCTGTCCAGTACAAGGATAATTTAATATACAAGTTGGCACAACATGGAAGATAGGGCTGCTCTATGATGTTATATCTTTACAGGTGGTTTAAAAGTCCACAAAAATAAAAAGCTGAACTAAAAAAGAGACAGTGAATGAGATGCTGAAGCCAATTAAATGCACTGCAAGTCAATTCTATATTACTTTTTATAGTAGTATATAACAAACTGAAACATTAATGTTAATATCGTAATGTAGAAGCAATGTCAAGCAACACATCCACTATAACTAACTATAGGTTAGCAAAAAAGTAACAAACTGCACCCACATTTCTTCCTCATAGAACCAAGCACAATGCTGTAGAAAAGAGCTGTAGAGAAGCATAATATTATTGTTTTCTGAGAATGAAAATAACCCCCGTTGTTTACACCAACAATAGCCCAAAAACATGTACTTTTCTCATTTGGACATATCAGCATGTGTATTATTTGATGGACCTATTGAATGTGCACATCACAGCTTTTCTACCCAGTAATAAAAAAAAAATAAAAATTTAAAAAATGATACTGCTAACGATATTGGAGCTCTAATTTATTAAGCATCCTCAGAGATCTTTCAACAGCTCATATCTCAAAAGCCCTTAGAGATACTGACTACATGCTGACTTTGTGTTATGGAAACTTTTTTGATAATTTGTTATTAGGAGTTTTCAGGTTGATAGAGACTAAATCCTTAGAGATATTGGCTTCACATCCTATCTTTGAGACCATTGAGGTATTGTCTTTATTTTTGTAGGTTTGCAAACTGTGCAGGTTAAACTTGACACCATTGACTTCTGACCCAGTATGGCAAAATTGAGATCTGTGTGCATGAAAAAAAAAAAAAAATCTGTATTTCATGCCTGTCTCACTGAAGTACTATTACAAGTGTTGTCCAGTAAAATAAATAAGCACTTCACTGCCACATTTTTAGTTTGGTGCATTTCACAAAAAGAAAAACCTTTCTCGTTCTTATTTGCATTACTGTGTGTATTACTGCACTTTTATATCATCCCACTAGGGGACATATGTGTGCAGTGTATAGCCATAGATGTCAAAAAGCCTTTTCCTTTGGGCAGTGATTAGATCTAACACAAGAAATATCTACTGAGCTTCAGAATGGATAGACAAATAACAACTACAGGGTTGTTAGTTGGTGAAGATCTTCTTTGTTAAGAGGCTTTATAAATTATAAAAAAAAACAAAACAAAAAAAAAACAAACAATGACGAATCCAATGAATCTCAGCACATTAAAGGGGAGACCAACAATAATGTTCTAAAGCTAAGCAGATGTATATTTTAATGCACTGGTTGGCAGTCCTTTAAAGGACAGCTTGGGATTTACTCATGGACCACAGGTTAGGAATTTCTGGTGTGAAGGACAAGAATTGCAGGTTGACGTTTTTGTATTTTGCAGGGGGCAGTTTAACAATGGAAGAAGTAAGAATAAAAAATATTAATAACTTTCTGTCTCAAACATTGTAAAACCCTTTTTTATGTATTATGTCTTAATTAAGCAACATGTAACTACTGTGTTATATTAATAGGTTTACCAGTTTTATGCTACTTCAAATATAATTGTTATTACTGTCATTTTCATCAATACCATAAATTTATAACATGGGTTGTGATAGTAAAAGACATTTTAATTCTGCCCTTTTATTTCAGGTCTCAATAGGCAGGTTAGTAAACACTTGAATCAAGCAGTCATTGAATAAGATTGCAATATTATGTCATACATAAATATGCAATTTAAATGAGTAACTTATCGCTTGTATTTTACTGTACTGGACAGTCTGTTTAATTGGCAATCCCATAGAATATAATATGTCGTCCATTTTTAAACTGTATTCCAATACACTTCTGTGTTTTTTTAAATGTGATAGCAAATAGCAATGTAAACTGTTGATTAAAACTGCCACGCTTTCAATTAACAACATGTACAGTTTTAACTGGTCATTTATTTTTCCTACACTGTAAAAAATGTCAGTAAATTCAACGGTAAAATTCTGGTAAACAAACAGTGACGGTAAATTGCCTTCTCTTATAAAATGACAATTGACCTTACATTTAACAGCAAATTACCTTCGTACTAAAAAGAAGAACATATGTTTATTTTTACAGAACATTTCCTTTAAAAAAAAAAAACAGTTTTTTACATTAAAAAAAGTAAAAACAGATATTTTCTGTTGTTTTAACAGACCACATTTCTTTTAAGAAAAAACATGGGTAGCGTTGACGGTTAAACACCGTAGATATTACATCTAATTACGTTAAAACTGGAATCCCAGAATCCATTGCAGGGCTGGTTGCAAATAGTAGTGTTTTAACAGTGTTATTTGTGTGTTAAATGTGATGTGCGGTTGCAGAATTATATGTACATTTACATGTTCATTGGGTGTTACCTCACCATTTTATTTGTTTTGTTCATATTTTGTGTGGTCACCATCTTGTGGTAGGTCAGATCTTGGAGTGGGTTAGCCTTCTAGTCCAGGTATTTATATCTGCTTTTTCTGCTGAGTTTGATGCTGGTAGTGTCGTAATCTATGAAGTAAATCTGTGCTGCGGTAATTACTGGTTGAGGTTTGCTGCTGCTGTTTCGGCTGTGTAACGCATATGAACACTTAGTAAGAGTTAATTTGCTGACTTGTACAGTGTTTATACAGCATATTATTGGCAATCCAGCTGCCAGGTTTTTTTTTTTACCGTAAAATCAACAGTTTTTTTTTTTTTTTTGGGTCACATAATCAATTTATTCTTTGGCACAGGATTTACAATATTTAAGTAATATATAATATATATATATATATATAGCATATATATATTTGTTAAATGTACAGCACACTGAACTTGTTGAAGTCAAGCTTGTGTTGTTTTTGTAACCTAAAGCATTATTCTTGCATTTCGTACAGCTGAAAGTAACAGACCTGTCGAACTTTTCATTGCTGGACCTCAAGTAGACGACGAGTTCAAATTGTTTGACTGATATCTGATGTCATTTTCTGTTAACATCTAAAAAAGTGTGCTTATATTTCCCATGAAAGTGTATGGGACCTGTTGAATGTGCAAGTTTATAAATAATAATAATAATAATAATAATAATAATAATAATAATAATAATAATGAGAAGTGATACAAATTAATTTATTAAACTGATTTTCACATTTCTTAAAGCAGGTGTTTTAAGAATACATTTAATTATTTTCTGATTTGGATTAATTTGTAGTTACATATTTTAAAAATATAATTTTTAAACTGTAAAATGCAATGCATATTTGCATGCATTTTGTAAAACATGCTGTTGATGTACGTAAATCTGTGCTTGCATTGGTTTGATGAGATTGTGCACCTGCCACCTTTTGAAATTGGACTGTTGTACAAATATACTTGTGGTGTGTGATATTTTCTTAGAAAGAATGCAGTCAAAAATAAACTGTGTTTTTTTGCCATTGTTGGTGACACCTTTGACCAAAGGTAGTTGCTTCTGATAGTCTGTTTGTTAAATCCCTTTTTTTGCTAATAAAGATAATTGATTGTACTTAATGTTAGACCCACCCTCTTTTTGTTCCAATAATAGATTAAGCATACTGTGTACCCTACACGAAGGAATTCATGATGTAATGAGTTTATGGTTGACTCTCATTAGTTGGAAAGTAAAGTAACAGCCCTAGCTCTCTGTTAGAACGATGCATGACCTAAGAAATCTGTTCTTCTAAGTCTTGCTCCTTTCGATTTAGATGACTCTTCGACATTCATGTTCTTTAGATTTCTCGTGTCTTTAAAAGACATTATTACACCACGACTGGAGTTCAGAGAAATATGTATTTTATATTCCTATGGAACCAGTCATACAGTAAAACATGCAAAAGATATTCATTAGCAGAGGTGTATTAAGGGAATCCCTTATTCTTGATCTCTGGCTTGTGTCTTCTGCAAGTTGAAATGCTCAACTGAATTTAGACATGGACTATACATTCATCAAGAGTTATGGTGACTTATTTATATAATCTATTCATATCACTTGCAGAGAGGATGTAGCCTATATGCTACATCAAGTTTGCAATATGATAATAACTGAACAGGTTTAAAAAAACACAAGGTATGAGCAATCAGATGGCAAAAGGAAGTACTTAAAATGTTCTACTGCCTCACTTTCTTTCCATCCACCTCCATTACAAGTTACCCAATGCTGTATTTTCATTACTATGGTTTCCAGATGGTAAAGACTAGTGGTTTCAAATTCAGTACACAACTGTATTTTGTCATTCACTATTTGTGGGCGTGGTGCCTTTTGTGGCAGGAACTTTACAACTCTTTCTCAGTCACACTGTCTACCCCTATCTCAGAGACCACTTGAGAGGTAGGTTGTCACAGTGCTCATAGCTATGAAAGTAAATGGCGCAGGCAGGTGATACTAACACTGACATGTGTGTTTTGTTGTCTGGAAGTCAACCAGCTTGTAATTTGAGGTCAATTCCATCTAACATAAAGGGGCGCAAAAGTAAAAATGCATATCTTGTTATTTATGTTATAAATCTTAGTAGTATTGGAGTTTGTTTGAACTCGTGGCCATGTTAAATAGAACCAGATACTGGCTAACTTTTGGTGTATAAACAAAACCAGTAGGTTCTTCCAGTAGTACTGAGAGAATTCAATTATCATGTTAAGTCTGGTTGGGGCAGGTTGTCACATAGTTTTGGGGGTTGGTTGTCACATGTAAATCCTATAGGATGAAGTCTTATATTTTTTTCTTTCTACTTTTTTTACACCAAAATGTGGGCTATGTTACCATATAATGGTTATTTTAATTATTTACTGTTTGTGTTCTGTGGAGGCTGTGGTATTATTTTGTAGCATGGGTCAACATTTCAAATATATATAGGTCTGTATTTTTTATGTTCACATAAAAAGTAAAAATACAACTTTTTCTGTCATTGTACACAGTAGAAACTTTATGTTATTAAAAAAAAAAAAGTTGCATTATTGTCTACTGTAAAAGTAAGAATATACGCTGTGACAACAAACACCATATCGTGTGACAACCAACCCCAGTATGGGGTAGGTTGTCACAGGTGATCGGCGCATTTTCAACCGTCCAAATATGATATTTGGAATAAAGTTATGTTGAAATAAAAAAAAAACATCAATTTGTATGTGAAGAGTTACTCTTCAATATAGCGATGAAAAGAACCTTTCAGCATGTCACCAGATTGAGAAAAATAATAAAGAGCAAAAAGTGTGACAACCAGCCCCGGTCTCCCCTACTTACTTCATACGTTTCTAAAAGAACACAGCTGCTAAACGTGTCAGTGACCTTGACTTCTGACCAGTGTCTAAATTGATGTAATTACTTATTATTTCATATCAATCCAGCAGGAACGTATTTTGGACCGGAAAAGCGCTTTTCGACGTCCTTTGGACTTTTTCGTTTCGGGTCAGCTGATTGCAACAACATTCTACCATTACGGCATACTACAAGAATTCTCTGTCAGAACGATGCATGACCTATGAAATCTGTTCTTTTAAATCTTGCACCTTTCGATTTAGATGACTCTTCGACATTCATGTTCTTTAGATTTCTCGTGTCTTTAAAAGACATTATTACACCACGACTGGAGTTCAGAGAAATATGTATTTTATATTCCTATAGAACCAATCATACAGTAAAACATGCAAAAGATATTCATTAGCAGAGGTGTATTAAGGGAATCAGAGCCTCCTTATTCTTGATCTCTGGCTTGTGTCTTCTGCAAGGTGAAATGCTCAACTGAATTTAGACATGGACTATACATTCATCAAGAGTTATGGTGACTTATTTGTATAATCTATTCATAGAGCGCTGGTAACAGAGATTATACAATATTGTATTGGCATGCAGGCTGCTGTGTTTCTACCATATTAACTTAATTTATTGTGTGAAGAGACTAGACTACTGCAGTCTAACAATAACGGTTCACCCAGGTACTATTGTATTGTATTATGTGTTAGAATTATTCTCTTCATCCTTGATATTTATATCTGTGTGCAAACGATATAACTTGTATTGTGTAGCTATAGACGACAATTGTTGAACTCAACGCTGTCATGTCACATTACCTTTACATGTTTACAACTCATGCCTGAAGCTTGTTGTGGTTTGAACACTGTGTATTAAAAGAGCCAATCACAACAATGGGAAGGGCTGTAGACAAAAGTATTTGGAAACATATTTTATATTGAAATAAGTCTATATTCACTTTTAGTTCACCGCAGGTACTCTCTAAGAAACGCATGTTTGTTAATAATACAACATAATTTATGAACTAGTTATTTTCACAGTTGTGACATTCATATTGTAAAAATATTTTACAAGCTTCAGAACATGTATTTATATTTCATTAAGTATACATGTTGTGTTGTTTTTAGCAATAATGAAATACAATAGTTTCAGGTCTCCTGGTGCCAATTTAATATCTTTAATATATATATATATATATATATATATATATATATATATATATATATATATATATATATATATATGTGTGTGTGTGTGTGTGTGTGTGTGTGTGTGTGTGTGTGTGTGTGTGTGTGTGTGTGTGTGTGTATGTATGTATGTATATATATATATATATATATATATATATATATATATAGAGAGAGAGAGAGAGAGAGAGAGAGAGAGAGAGAGAGAGATATATATAGATATAGATATAGATATATATATAGATATATAGATGAGTATTATATACAAATAGTTTAAAACAATTACAAAAAAAATACCCGTCCTCGTTTCATTTAATATTTCATTCGTTTCTTTAAAAAAATATGTAAATAAGCTGCCTTAGAGTCTCTTTTCCATTTGGTAACTCCTTATTTTTATTTCTGTGTTAAATGTATATTTTACCTGCAAAGTTTAAGAATAAATTAGAGACAATGGAGTACTCATATTTAAGATTAATGCTATCTGTTGCATAGGTGTGATGTAGGGTATTATTATTTTAAGATAGTGGGTCAGATTAGTGAGTAAACTTGCCATTAAAAAAATAAACAAAACTCCCACCTCCTTGAAACACACAATTTAACTAACCAGTGATGATTTATTCTGCCAAGTTTCATCACATGATTGAAATGCATGAAGAATCAATCAATTCATGTTGTCTTAAAATAATGCATTCACGTACGCCGCACAAAATCAAAATGTGCAAAATTAAAACTACATATCTCAGCAGCATTGGTTGGTATTTACTACGTACAATATCCATGTTTTGGTTATTGTCAAATACGTGGGAGGAGAAAACAGATATTTCGTCTATTATTTAGCACTTGGACTATATGTAATCCATTATACGCTTTTATATATATATATATATATATATATTATAATATATATATATATATATAATATATAGATATATATATATATTCTATATATTTCTAGATATTTAAGTGATAGTATTTTTGGTCAAACAGAACTTCCCCAAGATTGTACGTGGTATGATCGGAATTCCATCAAGCCAAACCACTTTTAGGTAGGGGGGATCTGTAATAATCCTATTGATGTATCTTAACAGATATGATGTTTTATTGGATATGATTTTGTAAAAATATATCTATAAATGTTTTTAGAATTTTATTTTGTTCATAGAAATTGTTTTGTTTTTTTTTGTTTGTTTGTTTCAACGCCAAATGCATGTAGTATTGTCCCCTCTTGCACACCGCGATTGGAATAGTCGGTTGCTTGGCCTCTGAGTCGGGAGTGATTGTGTAGGTGTGTGGAGGTGTTTCGTAGATATTGAAACTAGTTGGAGGTTAGTAGGGCGTTCGATAACTTTGTGAGATATAGTAATATATTACAGTCCCGTATATCAGACTTTGGAAGTCCCGGAGATTTCATAAGTTATATTCGAGTTCTATTTCCCAGGGCTTATGATGCCGACACAGCGGGACAGTTGCGTGTCCCAGCCAGGCGAGAATCCCCATCAAGTCCGGGTAAAAGCTTACTACAAGGGGTAAGTGAACAGCATGGTTGTAGGTCTGTGTGGATTAGGGCAGTTTAGAACCGGATCTGCCTGTATTTTGAAAGAAAATGTGATAATCATTCACAGTACTACACAGGACTGTTCTGGTGGGTCCTTACGCTTTTCGCCTTGTTTGTTAGCTACCCAACATAAAAAATAAAAAAAAAAACGAGTGTAACGTTAACTTACTCTTAGAAAGTGTGATGATAAACTGCATATTTTGGGATGCAATGACGCAGTATTTTGACGCAGATGTGAGTCTTTGCAGTAAACGTGTTCAGCGTCTGTGTTTACCTTATCTACATTACTTTCACTATATCCACACACATTTGTCATGACGTTGGCTAATGACATTTTTATTTGCTAGTTTCCCAGCCCAAATTTATTCACCTTGGACAGACTCCTCGCCCTGCTGGGTTGACCAATTCAGGTCATTCAATAAAGTCATGTTCCTGTTGTGTACAGTTAGTACTTCTTCTGCGGTATAAGTTGTATTGTAGTAGTGTACCCAGGGTTCGCGATGTATGATGACCAGTGAAAACTACATTAGGATCTACGTCTGATGAATCCAGATTTTCAACAATTCTAACGAAGAATTCCACATTCCAACTTAAAAACAGACCAAACATGACGATCCTGAAGTTGGCTTCTTATTCGGGCGCTGACGTTGGCATATTCGGCCAGCTTGTTGCATCAAGTGAGTGAAGCAACACAAATTGAATAGGTAACTGGGGAATTTATGGGGTTAAGTCACTCTGGGTCACTTATTTCGTATGTTCAGTCACATTCCATCTTGTTCGCGGTCGGCAAATGCAACACACATTGAATAAGTAACTGGGCATTTCAGAGGTTAAATCGTTTTGGGCCACTTATTGCGAAGGTGATTCTCACAGAGAGGGAACCCCTCTGTCACCCATGAGTATTTACCCCGGCCCAAGACAGATTTTGATAGCACAACAGCGGGCAATAATGGCACAGAGCACATTCCAGCTTCTTGTTCGTGCAGCAAAACCAACACAAATAGCATTAGTAGCTGCGGTATTTCAGGGGTTAAATCGTTTTGGGCCAATCATTTCAAAGTTGATTCTCCCAGAGTGGGAACTTTGACAGGTGATTTTACAACCGAAAGGAAATCTTCACCAAACCTTTTGATTGAGATGATTTTAATAGCTTACCAATTCTTTCAGATAGCAATCACCATGCTGGGGGGTTTGGTTTCATTATTGTTCTCATGTGTGCTTTTGTTTTTGTGGACTAATGTCTCTGGCAGTTGAACACCCAGCTGTATTAAATTACTGTATTAATCCACTCAATGTATAGGAGCCACCTGACTCTTCATTTCCCACTGAGGAATTCTTGCAAGCCCCCAAGTATGTGTCCACACTGTTATTGTCCATTTAATATGTGAACTAGTTTCCTTTATCGTTACTCGCTCGTCATAGGGTACTGTTTGAACTTCGCAGAACCAAATGCATTGTTACTAACATTGTGCTTTATTTTCTATAGAATGTGACACTTGTATTAGTCCTATTATTTAAATATATTCTTGCTCTGATTTGTAAAGACAGTGAATACCTATACCTTTGTCAAAGCCACCCTGATATATAAAAACTATATCACAGTCCAAAGCTGTATACAGGAATATACTATATACATTAACATTGTCTTTTTCCTAGCATAATGAACTGCTAGCTCTTATGTATACTAACATTTCTCTGCAGTATTTATACAACTGTACGTGCATTGTGCCTTACTCAATTAAATGTGATTTTAATTCTTCAAATCAAACTCTATAGCCAACTGCTCTAGTTAATTCTACATTTTAAGCATCATTCAAAGATGTATGTATAAAGTCCCTGTTTGTCTCTCATCTCCAAGAGGAACATGTCCATATCTGCCCTCGCTGTGAAAGTGTACAAGAATGGTACCATGCACTCCTCTCCCTCTTCACCGCCCAAATGTCCATTTTGATAGTTGAGAAAGGCATTTTCCACATCACTCTTCTCCACTGCAAGTACCGATGGCTCCTAGACATTTCCTAAAAACAGAGGCTTGTTTTTCTCCACCCATTAACTTGCTGCAAGAGTGTCCTTTATTATGTGATGCGCCTTTAAAAACAAGTTTGATCTCTGAAATAACATTCGTTGCCTTTGTTACTTTTGTGCTAAATTGAGGCCGTTTCATGGCAATTTGCTCAATTTCTGTTAAGTCAGAAGGGAATTAAATCGTGCCCCTTAGCTGTATGCATAGCACTATGAATGAGGAATCATAAAATATGTTTTAGATGACATAAGGATGTTGTTATGATATGTTACAAAGTAGTTGTTTTGCAAAAACAGGTAATGAAGAATATGTATTTCTTGCAAAAACTTTTTTCAAGTTTTTTATATGTATTACCTAGACATGGGGGCCTAATCCGGCACATTTTAAAACCTGGAATGGATGCAACTGCTATGCAGTAAGAATATTATTTACATCCGTGGTTAGACGTTAAGGTTAATTAGGGATGTCACTTGGTTACCAGATGACCATATTACGAATAGGTACCTGTGTTTCATACACTCTCACACCATTATCGGCTTTTGTCTTCAGAGAGCTGAAACAGCACACTGTCAGTATTGATGCTGGCTTGTGAGACCTGTTGTGACAGCATCCATTGACTTCTGTGAAACATCTCCTAAACTGATGAACATTTTGGGGGGACGGGGGACGGGACTTTGCCTGTTAAACATTGACATTATGAAGTAGCCTTTCATTTGACTTCAGGAACTTGGAACACAATATGCTGCTTAAACATTATATGACAAGTCAATTGGATTCTTGGTGACATTTGCTTTAAATAGATTTCCAAATCCTTTGATAACAGGACATGGTACAGTTTTGATAAACAGTCATCACGAAGGCTGATCCTGATAAGGCCAAGCTGAAGTGGAAGCAGCACATACCTGTCTTCAAAAATGGAAATCCGGGACATTAAGAAAGGATAATTCCAGACACCTGCTTCCAGGGTCACTATGACCAAACTATGAGGGCATGTCAATGTTCATTGAGCAATAATGCCCAAACATGAGGGTTTCCTAGCTGCATGTACACTATGAGGCTGAATTATGAACACATTAAAGTATAAAAAGTATAAAACTTAAAATAAATAAATAAATAGAGATGTTAAATGCTGGTTCTTTATAAAACAAGAGTGATATGTTAGTGTTAGTGCTGTTTTTTAATGCAGTTACAATATTAGGCCTATATTTCAGCATGCTATACAGTTAAGTTAGGCTTGCTCTTCAAAAGACTGGTAAAACCCGTAAAACTGGTTGTCTGCCAGAAATAAAGCATTATTTGCCACTTACAGTACATGATTAATCATGCATATGAGGCATGGTAATCTTCCATTCTGTCTAGCTACATAAAGCAACATGTGGAGGCACTCATATACTGTATAAGGCTGGGGTTATGAAAGGGTAATGCATGTGGAGCTGTGGATTACTGTGTAACATTGCAGGTAACGCTTTAAAAACTATTGTGCATATTAAATTGATTACATCAGCTCATGCATATACAGTAGTAATTATATAATTAGTAATTATATATATATATATATATATATATATATATATATATATATATATATATAAACTACATACACACATACACATACAGGCACCTCCAAAATTATTGGCACCCTTGATAAAGATGAGCAAAAAAAAAGCTGTCTAAAATAAACAACACAGGTAATGAGCTGTATTTTATGTTAAAAAATATGAGAACTATATTCTTTTATACTAGTACAGTTGCTCAGAGAAAACATGTATTTTTTACAAGTAATAATTTTTTTCTCAAAAAGATAGATGTCCAAATTATTGGCACCCCTAAAGATTATTAGAAATAAAATCAAACAAAATTAAGTCTGCATTAACATTCTACTTTTTTAAGTACATCTCTGTCGTAAGGAACTGTATTGTGGCCTTCCATGGCTTCCTGTTTCACGGAGGTATAAAAATGAGGTAACACGCATGTAAAATTTATTTGTCATCCATCACCATGGGGAAAGGCAAAGAACTCATAAATGAAAAGAGTCAAATGGTTGTTGACCTTCATAAATCAGGCAATGGGTACGAAAAATAGTTAAAAACCGAAATATACCACTTACCACTATTAGGGCAATAAATAAGAAGTTCAAAACCAGTGGAACAGTGGTAAATCTGCCTGGTAGAGGATGCAAGTGCATCTTGCCCCCATGCACAGTGAGGAAGATGGTTCGGGAGGCAAAGAAGAATCCAAGGGCCACAGTTGGAGAATTAAAGAACTTGGTTGCATCTTGGGGTCACCAAGTCTCCAAATCTACAGTTAGACGCCACCTCCATGCCAATAGCCTATTTGGAAGGGTTGCCAGAAAAAAGCCTTTATTGAGAGAAACCAACAAATGTAAGCACCTGGTGTTTGCTAAACGGCATTGGCACTTGGATCGGAACTGGGTGCTGCAGTCAGGTGAGATGAAAATAGAGCTGTTTGGCGTCGAAAGAAGGATGCATATGCAGAAAAGAACCTCATACTTAAATATGGTGGTGGATCTTTGATGTTATTGGGCTGTTTTGCTTCCACTGAAAAAAAGAACCTCCCTGAAATTAAATACTTATTGTGATCTGTGATGTATATTGGGCTGTTTTGCTTCCCTGGGGCCTTTGTTAAGGTCAACAGCGTCATGAACTTAGTAATGGGACATTTTAGCCAAAAACCTGTTTGCCTCTGCCAGTAGGCTGAAACTTGACTGCAAGTGGAACTTCAGGCAAGGCAATGACCCCAAGCATACATCAAAATCCACAAAGAAATGGTTAGTTGACCACAAAATCAACATTTTGCAATTGCCATCTCAGTCTCTGGACTTGAATCCCATTGAAAACCTGTGGTTTGAATTGAAGAGGGCAGTCCATAAGTACAGACCGAAGGATATCAAGGATCTGGAAAGATTCTGTATGGAGGAATGGTCTAAGATCTCTTCCAATGTGTTCTCCAATCTCATAAAAAAAATTATAGAAAAAGGCAGTGCCATTATCCTTGCAAGGGGAGGGTGCACAAAGTACTGAAAACAAGGGTGCCAATAATTTTGACACTTAGTTTTTTTGGAAATAAATGTATAATTTGAGAAATGTGTAATTTTGATTGATTCCTTTGAATCATTAATAAAGTACAATATATTCCACATGGTGGAAAATTACAGTATAGCTCATTACCTGTGTATTTTATACAGCCTTTTTTTTACATCTTTGTCAAAGGTACCAATAATTTTAGCGGTGCCTTTGTGTGTAATATATGTGTGTGTGTGTGTGTGTGTGTTGCCGTGTTTGTGTTAATTTGTACCAGTTGGGTGTCAAAGAAAAATCCCCCCCCCCCCCCCCAAAAAAAAATAGTTTAAATCCATAACCAGTCAGAGTAACAATCAATCAAGAGAAAAACTACGTAGGACATTTTACTCAAACACAAACAATAACAGCAGCGGGTTTCTAAAACGCAGATGTAAAACACATGTCCCCTTTTCATCCCTGTCCAATAATTTTGTTTATTTTACAAAGTAGTTTTATGCAATGAAACGTGTAAAAATGGTTCCACTACTCCCTGCAAAATAAATAAACCCTGCAGAAGTTTCAGTATCCCAGATAACACTGTGCACGTCCCTGAACTCAGTAATCTGTACCAGAGCGCCTTACCTGTTGAGTCTCTCAGGCAAGAATGTGTACGAGCAAAACACATGCTCAGAAATTGTGGTTTTAAGACCATGCATGAGACCTGCATGGTTTTTATTGATAACTATTCCGACATCCTTCCTGCTTTTGTAAAACTTGCAGCAATTGCAATTATGATACCTGTATCTTGTGCACCAGCAGAACGTGTTTTAGCTGTCAGAACAGAGTGCAGACCAGCAAACACTCTTATTTACGTGAGGATCATCTAAAACTTATGACAATTTCAGTGGAAGCTCCTGAGAATTATGAAGTCATTTTTTTGAATGGGTGCTAAAAGGAAAATGTAAAGAACTTCTAAACAGCAAAACTGAATAGTTATGATGCTGACAGCTACCCGCAGAGACATCTGTATATGTTCTACAACACTGATTTTTACGTTGTGAATGGGAGATTTTCATGGTACGCTTGCCTTTATGTCTCTTTCTACTACCATTATTTATACTGTGTACTGTTTTGCATGTTAACTTTGTTAATCTGAAATAGTTACACTGGAAAATAATGTAACTATGTTGATGCAATATGTAAAAACGCAGATGTTATGGTTGAAAACGCAGATTTCTAGATGGTATGCTTTTTACAGATGCACAGGCTAGCGTGACTTCTGCCTCTCTAAATGGTCATGCAAATAGATTGTGTTTCCGGAGTATCCCAAACATTACTTTCTTTACTTTTCTTTCTTGCTGCCATGTTTTAGAAAACAGTTGTCAAGCATCCAAAGGCATTGTAGCTCAGACGATACAGTATTTGTAATTCTAGCACAACGCTCTTAACTTGCTCTGTTACTTTGAAGACTCTTGCACAGATCCAATCCTATCAATAAACACTCACAGGGGGCGGGGCAGGGTGGAGACGGTGAGCTCAATCGCATGCAAATTCAGTGAGTCAGACTTGGTGGGAGCAGAGAAGGTCTGCGCTTAATGCAAAAAATAATGGTCGATTCCAAATTTAATAAAAAATAAAAGCTTTTCTGCTTAAACACTTTACACAAAAACGATGCACGGGCTTGACTATCGATAGTTGTCGAACGATACAATGCATTGATAAATCGGTGTATTTGACTCAGCCTTTACCCATATACTACTAGACCTAGCCTTCCCTGTTAAATATACTGGGGAAAACTAAGCAGGCAGGGTGTGCAGGGTGAGTCGTACAGCGCAGGTTCACGTCCTGGCTGCGTGAATATTACTAGTCTTCGCTGGGGATTCTGAAGGGAGTATCGTATTGGCTTTGGCACTCCTGTGAACCCTGCTGGCCAAGTGCCCAGCGTGCTCAAAAGCGGACACCTGCAGGGCTGGCCTTTGTTCTTCAGATGTTGGTAACTCGCTGACATCTGTTCTTGAGTTCCTGGGTGTAAATGACAAGCTGGCTCGTCGTGGGATCGGAGGACACCCACTGAATTTTCCGTTTTCCTGAGCTGTGTGGGGAATTGCTGCGGTGAGGGAAAAAATGATTAGACAGTACATCATGTTCTGCACTGTGTACTGAAGCTGACCCATAACATGTATACATACTATTTATAGTACATGTTCAGTTCAACTAATACTTTCATAAATGTATAGAGTAAGTAGTAGTTTAATTACACATAAAATGTGATGAGGTCTTTCTCTAAAGGTGTTGTCTTTTCTATCCCAATAGTCTTATTTGTACAGTTTACAGTACATGTCTTGTTTACAGATTTCCTAATAATTTATTGCAGTTCTTTAGAATAAATACCACTTTTCAAATAATAGTCAAATGTTGCACCGCTTTAGCAGGGTAAATGAAAATCACACTTAAAGCACAATTACAGTACCAGACTTCAGCTGATTTGTCCAGGCGGTTTCATTTTGAACTGTGCAAGTCTGAGACACATTCAGTCAACACATGGTAATAACACATTTTGATGTTTTTATCAAGGAAATTGAGGTTTTCATCCCCCCCCCCCAACTGTCTGCTAAAGCTGATTTCATAACTTTAAACACTCAAAAAATGTTAAAACTAATGAAAGCAAATTCTGTTATCAGTTTAATGAGACAATGACAAAGTCATTCGCTGAAATGATATGGAAAAGTCTGGTTATGAGACTTATTACAAAATTTGTATTTTGTGCAGACAAAGGTTCCTTGTGAACTGGCCTTTAGTGAACCAGAAGCACAGTAACTTCACTGTTTGACACTTGAGATTTCAGTAGTAACCTACAAGTATAATAATGGGAATTATGTGTTTCATATCTAGAAATTCCAGTGATTGGCTTTTGGCTGATTACTTTGCAGTGATAACATGCAGTATTGTCACAAAGGAACAATTCTTGCTATAGAGTGCTATTTTCCAAAGGGGCCCTTATTCTTAAACTATGGCATGCCAGCCACTTGCTCGCAGACTCTCAAAATGATCAGTAGTTTGTTGAATGTAAGTGCATATTAGAATTGTCAATGAGTTGACAGGAATATGTTGTATTACTTGTCGGATTGTAAAATGTCTGGGTACTTTTGTGTTATGTTGACCTTATAATGTATTAATTAGTTTAACAATCATGCTGTTTCAGAATCTGAGTAAGGAATCTGTGGCTGGTCATCAGTGCTGGTCAAGTTTGCTTTTTGCAACTGTTACACCTGCTGACTCAGGCAGCAAGTGCCCTGCAGTATTTGTGGGTGTTTTATATTTTACCTTTCCAAAAATAAAACAAGTGTCGATTGGAGGGGAAACTTACATTTCCACTAAAAAGCCTAAAGAACAGTAACTGGGGGAACATGTCAAATAGAAAGGTGAATACACAGAAGACTGGAATATCGGTGAGAAGAAATTATTGAAGTGTACAATTGAGTATCTTTATGTGTGACAATTCAGCTTTAAAATGTAAAATAGTCTGAGAAATGTATAGATTCATCAGCAGTGCAAGTAGACAGTCTACAGTAGCACACGTTTGTAGTTGTACTGTATATGCTAGGCCTATTTCTTCCACTGCTTATATTTTATAACATGTCCTAGTCATTTGAAGGAAAACGAAATAAGAATGAAAAGCTAAGTTCACAAAAAGGTTAAAAGGCTGTCCTCTGCAGTAGCAGTAACATGATAAATAAGGGTTTCTTCCTTATTTGTTTTATGCAAAACCGATATTCCATTCCCTCCATAATATATAGCCAAGTTCAATTTGAATTCCAAACATACACTTTGTCCTTTTCTTTTTTAATTGTCACTTTTCATACAGTTCTGTACATTGGTTGTTTTTGCCCTGCAGCTTTTAAACTGGCAAGCCATTGTCAGCTTTCCCTTCGGACTGCATTAGACCATAAAGTGAATCTAAGAAAAAGAGACCTTCACAAGAGACTATTAAAGGAGACAACAAGGTCCAGAGAGTGTCTGAAGCCAGCTGCGGGCAATCCATGAATGAATGGTTCAGCTCCTTACACACATGACCTTGCACATCCACTGGAGCCCCTGTGGATTCAGATACTCAATCAGTCTTTACAGTAGTTGTGTAACCTTTCAGTAAAAATTAAATGAACAGATATATATTTAGTAAAGGGATGTCCTGGTCATAAAGACTGACACCCCAGCTTCTAGCCAACTTGGCACAGCTCGCACAAGCTTTTTGCATAACTCTTTTGCCCACTCTTCACAACAACTGCTGAGTTTGAGTGGCGTCTTTTCAGCTCCCTCTTGGACTTGATCCAGCACTGCTAGATTTGGAGGAGGTCCTGGGCATTGGACCAGGAGCCTTGATGCTGCCACCCCAGTGTTAAAACAGTGAATCAAAATCAATCTTAATGGCATGCAAATAATGGGAACAGCATTGATGGTTGTTGCTGTCCATAGTTTGATGTGTGAGTTCTGCTGCTACAGTGTAACACTGTTTTTGTCTCTCTTGTGCACATGATTTGAAGACGTTATAAAGTGTTTGTCTTACATTCCAAAATTGTGACACTTTGGGGTGTACGTTATCTTTTTATCCATACTGGAAAACTATACATCTGCAGTTAGATATAACAATACCAATACAGTGTGCATTTACAAACTGGCTTTGAGTCAGCACTGCCCTGCCTGGCACTGACCTGTGTCAGTGCGGCCTACATGTCTAAGATTTAAACTGGCTACCCCAAGATTAAAGGCATCCTGTCCAACACACATTTATTTAAGTACACACATGTTTAAGTACAAAAGGTGATCTTTGTAGAAGGTTTTCCAGTAGCTGTTCAAGTTTTTGTCCTGGGATTACTAAGTTTATATAAGCTGTACTAGTTCAGACCTCTCAAGCAGTGGCTTGCAGCGTGTTTCACCCTGGCACTGAACACACATTAATTTCGGGAGTTTGTTATTCAAAGCAAATTGGCTTGACTTTGTAGAGTGGTAGGGTGTTTCCTTTTAATTAAAGTTTTATATGGAATCTGTGCTTCAGAGGTGGCAAATTATGAACCAGTGCATCTCTGTATTATATTCTAGTACTCTACAGTACCTACCCAATGGAACAAAAGGTTAAATTGACCCACGTCATAGTCATTCTTAGTAGATTCATATTCATCTTCCCTGTCAGTTTCACCTGCATGGTGTGCCCAGTAATGTGTAACAGATCAGCTCAGAACTGGATTTAGTTATTAATTTTTAATTACATTAGTCATAAAAAGGTCACTTGACTTTCAAGTTGCTGGCGAGGACAGATTAGGCAGGTGATACAGGCACTGTAGTTCTTACAACAGAATTGTGGACAATATTGTCTACTCCTGTGGCGTCTGTTCATGATAAGACATGCCATTTTTTAAATAAACCAGAGGCTTTGATGTAGTTCCAAACAACTGTATTTATAGAAAATGCTTACAGCCATATATATATATACAAGGGGAAACCAAAAATAATAAAGTGGACACACTGCAGGGAAGACAGCCTCTGGGTTGGGTAGGAGCCCACAGTCCAGACAGGAAGGAGCCATCCATGTATTTATTATAGTCTCTTTAATATGGGTCTCCTTGGTCACAAGGCGCTTCAACGTTACCAGTCCTGGTTCTATAACAGTTGGAAACAACGACTTTTAAAATCAAGGTAAACGAGCTACTATGAGCCCTCGTGTGTCTCTCCCCAACTAGCTCAACGTCCCTGGTGAAACACAGTTCCCTATATGCTCCCTCCAATCCTGCAGCAGACAATCATTTCATTGATTGGGCTATTGCTAAGCAGTTGTTCTTAATGAGGAGAAATCCAGAGCGCCCGTGCCTCTCTCAACAGGATGCCTGCCTTAATAGGCTATGAGCCTAATGCTAGTGCATCCTGACAAGGCAGAGAAGCTAGCCTAATAACGTCTGTCAGGAGGCCAGACTTGACTCCAGTACACAACCTCAATCCTGCCACAGTAAGATCAAAAAATACTGTACGATACTCACACTTTCTGTAGTGTGCACCTGTTTTATGTTTTCATGTTAATCTTAAATTACATTTATTTTCATATTGTCCATTACACTAGGAGAACATACATATTCTACCCACATGAGTAAGAAAAAGGTGATAATTTTCCTTTTTGCACTGTACTTTATCAGTAAGCTTTCTTTGACAGTCTAAGCTCATATTCCCCATATGTCGCTATAAGTATATCGCATTACTGGTGTTTTAAGTTCTGTTATGTTTGACATACTATTTTGTTCTACTGTTGTCTCATAGGTATTGTAGACGTAAGCTTGTAGTTTCTCCTAATGAAAATAAACAAATAAATAGAATTTCTTACTAGGTTTGTTTGTAGCCAGGCTGTGTGTGTTTATGAACCAGTAACCTTCTGTAGCTTATTGTCTTGGAAAGGAAAGCATTTTGTTAGATCTGAAGCATTGATGTTCATGTCTCGTTCTTGTGCTTTCCAGGGACATCATGATTACCAGCTTCGAGCCGTCCATCTTGTATGAAGGTCTTTCCAATGAGGTGCGAGAGATGTGCTCGTTTGAGGATGACCAGCTCTTCACTATGAAGTGGATTGACGAAGAAGGTATTGTACCATAATAAACAAAATATCTAATAAATAACTGTGATACATGTGTATAAAACACAGAGTAGACCATGACACTGTTTCTACTAGAAGAAGCTGACCAATTGTATTCCGCTTACACTTGCACTCCACTTCAAACAATTCAGTTCTGAGCTTTCCTGAATATGAAATATTGGATATTAGTTTATTTTTGTTTCATCCATAACTGTAAAGCACTCAATAGTGCTAAATTGAGAACTACTGTAAGAAACGTAATGCATTCAAAGACAAACCTTTCAACTACCTAATTAATTAGTTTAGTTGGTCCAATCAAATGTATCACCTCTCTTTGTCTAGTAACTAAAAGAATAGCATGTAAATACAGAAGTACTCTAAGAAACATGTGATGTACTGCATGTCATTATGAATAAGCAACAACAATTGCATTGGGTTTGTATTTCGCTCTCGGTCAAAGCCAACACCAAGAGCTTTAAGATGCACCTGAAAAAAAAAAAAATCAGATAAACTAAATAGCAGTAAGTGACAAAAAGGAAAACTTTACGAAAAGATAGATTTAGAAATAGGTTTAGTCTAGATTTAGAAATGTCCAATGAACCAGTGAGTCCTGATGAATGGGGGAGGGGAGTTTCAGAGTCTGGATGCACCTTGACGTCTGTGCTAAGAATAGCAGGTAAGAATGTTTGCTTAATTCAATAAAAAGGGACAACCACAAAGCTAAGCAAATAACTCAGCCAATAGTTCATAATGTAAACACTGTGATCTGTTAGTGACTACAATTCTTAGAGCAAACAGCTGGTATCATTTTGTAGGAGGTCAGTGTGTTCTTGCAAGAGGAAGGTTGTGAAAAAAGACTTCTAGTTATTAGTGTTTCTGTGCATCCTAAAGCATGTTTTTCTCACCTATAAAGACCTTTTGTTTCTTAAACTGATTTATGACTGTGAAATGCTAGTGTGTGTTACAGTATGTTGAGAATTAGAGAAACATCAGTAATTAAGTACACTGCCATCTTAGATAGCTAAATAGATAGAGCAATCCCTTGGTAGAACACACGCTTAAAGGGGGACAGGGAAAATTAGCGTTATACTGGAGGAGCATTATACTAAAGCAAGTAAAACGCAGTGTTTAACACAATGCTTAATGTGTTTCCTGATTACATTTATTGAACATTGCAACAAATAGCCTGCATATGAAATAAAACAAAAATCAAAGTACTGTATACCTTCAATATTACCGGTAAATGCAAAAGATGTCAATGGCACAAATGTTACTGAAGCTGTGTTTTTACTGTTCTTTTTAAGTAGTCAAAGTAGTTTACATGTTAGTTGAATATTTGCATCACACCATTTGATATGTAAGCTGTCTGGTGTGCTCCTGCCTGTATACTTAAGAACAACATAAATGAAGACTGGGATTCAGTAGGCTCATTACAGTATTACGCAGTACACAAAGTGTGTGTGTAAAACTGAAAAAAATATAAAAATGGGAGATTTGAGTTATGCGCATTATAGCTGTGGTCACAGTCAATCCCAGGGCGCTCTACTGAGGGATTACTTACTGTACAGTATGTTTTAATGAGTTTAGTGTATCATGGATTCAGAATTTGCATTATTATTGTTTGATATGGAACAAGAAACCCTGCTGTCTCCTTCCCTTTTTTTTAATGAACTTGGCAGTGCCTTTTTTTTCTTTTTTGGCTCAGTCTGTCCTTTATGAACATTTCTGTAACATGAAGTCCTAAGAGACACAGTACTTAAACCGTTTTGTTTCACAGGACAAATTTACTCACATATTCTGTAGGTTTGTTATATATAATGTTGTTCAGTTATATACTTAATTGAACAAACCTTAAGTGGCTGCTTGGGTGTCCAAGTTTGGAAAGAGGACGCAGTGCCCTCTCCTGGCGAGAGACCTGAATAGGTTTAAGCAAGTTGAAGGCTTGTGAGTTCGTGTATAGTACATACGTACAGCTGCCAGTGTCGCTTGTTTCTAGGACAAATTTATTTTATTTTATTTTTTTTTTTAAATTTTGATTCCAGGTGACCCCTGTACTGTCTCTTCTCAGTTGGAGTTGGAAGAAGCTCTTCGGCTTTACGAACTGAACAAGGATTCGGAACTGATTATCCATGGTAAGTATAAATACGATAAAAATGGGGGCGTATATACAATCATTCCAGGCTCTTAAAAAAAATAAATAAATAAATACATTGACTAATTCTTTATTTTAATTGGATATTATGGAAACAATTATAGATCAACAGTACAAGTGAAACGCAAACTCTAAATTAATACTGAAACAACAGTATTAAAATGCACTGCAAAAGTAAGCAGCAAATGTATTAACGCATGTTCTGTATCTTATCTGAGAGCAAATTCAAACTGTTGTCAGACCCCTTTCAGATTTTTTTTTTTCTTCTACTTCTCATTTAGTGTGCCAGTTAGCTGGGTTTTAAGACTTATTTAAGCTCTTCTGTGATCCATCCATTCATTCATAGTGTTCTTTATTGAGTCTCTCTTCCCAAGGAAATTAAGAATTTATTTTTTCAATTGATCTACTGTGTCAAGTCCTTCAAATTACTTCTGCTGTGTGGTCCTATGTAAGGGTTTTATGAGGATCCCATTCTTTAAAATCACCTATGAGACAGTCCTCTTGTTTTAGAGGTCTGTTGGGAGTGCAGAGTATGAGAAACTAAACTGTCTGTAATTCAGGTGCAGTTGAAATGATTTCACAATAATTTCACAATTTCTGTCGCAGTTTGTGATTCTGTAACCTCAGAAAACTGACACAGTACTTAAAATGAAAGTGACATCTCTTACAAACCTCAGTTTCAGTGGGTGAAGACAGTTTCAGTAAACGTAGGTGGCTTTAGTTAGTCATTCTTTGCCCTGCATTTATTGGAACAATGATTAGTAATCCATCCATAAACTTGAGCAAACAAGTAAAAAATGTTCCAAAGTTGACTAAGAACACCCCTTAACCTTTAGTGTTTTAAAATGGGTGTGGATTTTTCTCCCTTTTGAAAATAGATGATCTTTACAAACTAAACAATTATGAAATATTGCTCTGTGCAATAGACCAGTTTCCTTCCATGCCAAAATACTTTCCTGTAGTAACAAATTGCAAAGTTGCATGGAGACAGACCAGCCTGACACCTAGTGTCGTGGCATTTGGTGGAAATATAGTTTGTGAATTAAGATTCTTTACTTAGATTTAAGTGGGTGAGCCCTGTTTGTAGCCAGATCTGTTGCACATTATCCTTTTACACTTGAATGCAACACCTTTTGTAAGTGTCTTAAAGATATATCACTTCTAAATCCCTTGTAAAAACCATTTGATTTTGTGAACTTCATGATGTATCCAAGTTTCTCATCTATCCAGCATGTTTGATAGATTAGGTGAATCAACAAAACAAAATAGTAACATGGAGGAGGGAATCAGATGTGAGTTCCCTAACCATAAGATTTATATAGCCTCAGAAATTGGTTTACAAACCTAATAGGTGAGGAAGCAAACACCACAGCTGTTTTGCGCTTCGTAATACTCCTACATTGAATGAAGAATTGCACTGAGATGTGGAACAATGTCCAATTTACTTTTCCAATGAAATGTGCATCTAATGAAACAGAATGAAATTAACTTCCCTGGTTATTCCTTGATTATGATAACTAGTGTGGACTACATTTCAGTTTAACCAGGGGCTGGTAGTCTGTTTTCTCGCTTCACTGATGTTTGTTATACTACTTCTGTAGTATAACATTGCTTTTTTATTGCACTGCAGTGGTCTTCTGCATGTTTTTGATTCTAATGCATGCACAAATATACTTCACAGCCATAATATTATTAGGACTTGATTGATAGAGGAGAACAGTACACAGATATCAAGGGCATGCTGCTTTAACCCTTTGCAGTCCATTTATTCAGTGCTTGTCAGGCATGTCGGAACCAATTTATTTTCACACGCGCTGTTTATTTTACATGCGCTGTTTAAAATTTTTTTTTCAGAGTAAAACAGGTTTAAAAGACATTGAATTGCAAAAGGACACTGATAACTCCTCTCCTGATCACGTTTATCACCAAACTCCTCAATAATGCGATACAAGTCATTATTTTATTACTATAACATCTCAAAAAGCTCTGCAAATGTCTTTGGTATTCTTTGAGCGCTGGATGCAGAAGCAGCTGCCTCCTTTGTTATGTCAGTGTTATCTCTGTAGTGGATGGGGCTATGAGATGAATTTTTCGGTTTCATTCAACTCCTATTGGTCTCACTCGGCCATTGAAAGGTTTTCTCAGCTTTGTCCGGAGAAAAAAAAACTACTTGAGACCTGTGCTTTACGTCTTTTTGATGATATCGGACTGGAAAGGGAAAATTGTAATGTCGGATCTGGTCCGACATAGGATCGCAAAGGGTTAAAGGCAAGGATGGAAACTGTGTCAGGTAGTCGATTCGGAGGTTAGGAATTGTGATCTTGATCACCCACCCGAGCAGATAACCTGTGGCCAAAGGTTTGAGGTCTAGTGGGGTGAGGTAAGATAGGGCTAGGTTACCAGGTCTAGTAATAAGAGCTTGAGTTTGAAGGAAACCAGCCAGGTAGGAGGCAAGCCCTTGGCCTGTATTGAAAATTCAAGCAGCTACAGCTTGGTTACAGGATGGTAATTAACATTGCTTGGCCAATATATGTGTGCTTTGTTTAATGAAATGATTTGCTGTTCTGTTTTAAGAGTCTTAGTAAGTAGTCCACACCTATATAGTATAACATAAATATATATTATGCATTCAGATATATACTGGGTAGCTGTCTGCCCCACTTTCCATGGAATTTCCATGTAATCCCGAGTTTTAAGGTTCTCTCCACTGTAGTAAACATCTTGCCAATATGCACTAAACCATTAATAAACCAGAGTTGTGTTCTTTTCTTTTTAGTACTTCCATGTGTGCCTGAAAAACCTGGAATGCCCTGTCCTGGAGAAGACAGTGAGTCTAGATATTTACTTCATGTAGTAAATATAATACTGTATAGATGGTACTGTTGTTTTTGTTTTGTTCGTAGTACAGAATTTGTAAACCAATCTACAAATATTATCCCATTCTACTGTATAAAAGTGCTTTTCTCCTTTCTTTTAATAAGTAATTTGATGGGGTACTGGTTTTATTTCTCACGAAATTTAGTTTTTGTTTTTTCTTACTGTAATATGATATGAGTTATGAATTCTACTTTTGTTTTCTAGTGCATTTTTGCAAATTTCACAGTTGAAATGAATATTTGAACATGAAAAAGCCACGATTGGCCCAGCACTAGTAAACAAAAAACAAAAATAAAATATTATTATTTTATTTTTACCCGATTTAGAAATGCAGCTTCAGAAGCCGGCCCAATACAGTTGTTGAGTGCTTGTTATGTAGTTCATATATACATATACAGCTATGGCTAAAAGCCATCACCCTAGAATTAACTGATTTTGCTCTGTGAAGTCAAATGAAATCTGCTGAATAATGTTCCTTTAACATATTCATTTGCATACTGCTTTGTAGTTTTCCATATACTTAACGAAAAACCTGACAAATTGAGAAATGTGACATTTTGAAATCAAATACCCATATAATAAACATTACACAAATCTCTTAAAAGCAATCCAAAGGTCCCAATTAGAAATGGTAAGTGATTTAAGCCATATAAGCATGATTTTTACATAGATATTCAGAGCAAGCCATGGGGAAGAACCATACCTCCTCGGAAACACACTCAGCCGTCATTGCACTTCATAAGGAAGGTTTTACAGTCGTCAGTCGCCAAAGCACAGTATATAGGATCATCCAGAAATGTAAGAAGACTGGAAGCTGTAAAGCTGAGGTCTGAACACCCAAAAGTCAGGCCTGCTCGCCATGATTGCCACCTACGCCGTTCAAGTTTGAGAGACAGGGTGGTGAGTAGTGTCCACTTGCTGTGGCAATGGAAAGAAGTTGGAGTGAAGGTGTCTCTTGGAGAATGGTCTGCCCCTTCAGAGCAACAAAAACATCAGAGATCCCCTGAACTTTGGTCGCACATACAAAGACTGGACAAAGTCATTTTCTGTGACGAGTCCCCCTTCAGCTGTTTTGGAAACCTGTTTTGGATTAAGAGTTAGAAGGCTCTGAGGAGAAAGATACAAGTTAGAGTGTACCGTCTCAACGATGAATCATCCTGAAACTGTATCTGGGGAAGCTTTTCTGTTAAAAGCACAGGCTCCCTACGCGTTTTACCCAAGGGGACAGCTATGAACAAGCACTGGTACCCGAAAACACACCAAGACTACATCCTACTGCTCAGAACCATTTTCCCAACAGTGATGTCAACTTCCAATATGACTGAGCCCCTTTCCACTGAGCCAAACAAGTGAAGAAATGGGTAGAAGACAAAGGTGTCAAGCCACTTAAGTTTTGGCCGGGGAATTCACTGATCCTAATGAGAATGGGGTCTGATAGGATAGGAAATCGGGAAAGTCAACCATGTAACCGAAATGAACTGGAATCAAGTGTAAAGGCTGCATGGAGAAATCTAAAGGATAACTCAGCCCTTCAGTGCCTTACTGAGTCCATGCCTGCGTGGATTAAGGAAAGTCTTAAAACACAATGGAATGCGCTGCAAATACGAAGTACTACCTTTGTGGCTTCTGGTATTATTTTGTGATATCATTTTATAGTTTCTTTGATTAGATGATGTTAAATACAAGATTTAAATTATGTTCATATATAAAATTGTAGGGTGATGCAAAACTAAAGGCCATAGCGGTTTGTCTGTGTATTTATTTATTTATTTATGTATTTATTGAATCAGGCACTGAGAACTACTTGATGCCATATTCTCTGATCAATACATTAATTGGTTATTATGATCAATACATTTATTCTGTCGAGCAACCCCAAATCAGTATTACTTTCTTACTGCAGGACTGTGTGTTGATACATTTGGTTGGCAGTGATGCAAAATGTAACCAACCATCTGTTATCCACAGAATCCATCTACCGCAGGGGGGCCCGGCGCTGGAGGAAGCTCTACTATGCAAAGGGACACACCTTCCAGGCAAAGAGGTTTAACAGGGTGAGTGTTTTATCAGTCATATTCTGGACAATGATTGTCTTTTGTTTGTTGCAATTTTTTTAAAACAAAATGTTCTTGTTGCATCAAAATATTTATTTTTGGCTATTATTTTAGTAAATTACTATAAACGATACTCCTTTTAAAATATTTGTTCACAGAATCTTTATTTTAAGGAATTCCCAAACTTTCTTGACTCGAGGCACCCTGTGACATTGGAGGTACCCCTCCCAATAATCTTTGTAAAATGTTGCTGTCCTTACGATGACCCCCTTTTGATTTATAATGCAGTTTGGAATTATGAATGGTATCGCTAAGGTTAAGGCCCCCATTTGTTAGCACAATTGATGGTGTTTGTGAATCCCAAATGTTCTTATCCAAGGTCTGCATTTGAGATACTTGTTTATATGACGCTGCCTTTGTTTCCCTGTGGTTCAGCGAGCACACTGTGCCATTTGTACAGACCGGATCTGGGGACTGGGGCGCCAGGGATACAAGTGCATTAACTGCAAGCTCCTGGTCCACAAGAAGTGTCACAAACTGGTCACCATAGAATGTGGAAGACATGTTATACAGGTAAGTACGTGAGTGTTTCAGCGGCTGCTCACTAAAGTATGACCTAAATAGTGCCACCCTTTAACTCAATATGAATCCAGCTGTTGCCTTTTGCAAGTCGGCCCTCTGAAACTCTGAAAGTGAGAACAGCAACCCACTCATTTGTGTTACTGTATTTAGACTGCCCTGCTTCTCATACTGCTGCTGTACACATTCAAAACTCTTCTGGTATTGTCAAGAGCAGCTTGGTATGAGTATGAAATGTTAGTTACCTTAACTAATATATTCTTTTTAAAAATGATAAGAAATGATTCTAAACAACAAGAGTAGATTAGTTAACCTAACTGATATTTCAAACACATATCAGGTTGCACTGTAATGCCTAGATAATGTAAATTTAATTTTGTCATCTTGTTTTCAGGATGCTACGGAGCCTATGGGTTCATCTTCAACACATGCTGATGATTTACTACCAGGTAATGGATTTAATTAGTTATTGGGCAATACTGATATTTAAATTATATTGATGTTAATGACTAGACTGGGGTGAGATTTTCAGATGCCCTGCAATGAATTCTCTCTTGTATCTTTGTGACCTCAAGTTAATATTCTTAATGTGAAAAGACTTTGAGACTATGAAATGAGATCTGGTAGATCCAAGCCTGATTTTAAAATGATAGACCTCACTGCATGAAAACAATATACAGCCATAATAGGTTCAACTGTCTGGTTATCTAATGGTTTATCAGACTGAAGCCCAATGACCCTGCCGTTTTTTTTTATATATAAAATATGCAATGCTTCATTTTTATTTTCTAACCTAGTATTAACATTATACTTTTTGCAGTTATTTCTTATAAATCTACAAGTCATGATGAAAATTTGGAACATGTCGGGGAAGAAAAGGAGGTAATATAACTGGATTAGACACTAACTATATTGAAATATGTAGTTTCTGTTAATTCCTTTTTTATTGCTATATTTAATATGATTGCTAAATGCTGAAACAAAAGATTTTGCCATTTTTATTTTCTCAGTTCTACCTGAAATAACAACTATTAAAATAAAAAGTACAATATAGAATTGGTTAGTGACTTCTACTTCTGGGCACTCATCACTAAGAAATCCCAAAAGAGACTAAAATTCAGTGAAAAAGCTTTGTACTAGAATTCTTTTTCAGGAATTCCTTCCTTGCTGATGCTTGCATCATCTGTAAAACTGACACATTTTAAATGCCAGTTGCTACGATGGCAGCATAGTTAAACGATTACTACCAGAACAATTAGTGTTATCTCTGGAACGTGAAAAATAAATGCGAGAATAATGTTCTCAGCACAAAGGTGCGAGAGGTAATTTCTCTGGTATTGTCCTCCCCTTTCTGAAAACGTGTTTTCAAGCTTAAATCCAGGATGGTTCAGTAGCATTGTGATAGTAATAGCAGACTAAGTAGAAAATTGGTCCTTCTCTAAGATTTGAGCATTTCTTGCCTACATTGTTTAGGTTTTGCTGTTGGAAAATAATTGTATTGATTCCCATTGCAGAAGCCAATAAAATATATTCATGTTTCTTAATGAAATGTCACTCGCTTAACAAGCAATCGATTTGGATAACACCAGATTAGTTGTTTCTATATGGTGACGTTATCGATTATTAAAGGGCTAATAATCTGTCCCCCCCCCCCCCCCCCCCCCTGTGGCAGGCTATGAGCAGTAGAGAAAAGGGCAGAGCTCCTTCCAGTTTAGGACTGGCAGACTTTGATTTAATCCGTGTCATTGGCAGAGGCAGCTACGCCAAAGTGCTGCTGGTCCGTTTAAAAAAAACAGAACGCATCTACGCCATGAAAGTGGTGAAGAAGGAGCTTGTGAATGACGATGAGGTAATACGTTGTACACATGAAATATTCAGCAGTTTCTTTCATTATGTATTTTAAGTGACTAAGAAATGTCCTGTATTGATCCACAGAGCAGAGACACTGTATCACTTTACTGGTCTCCATGCCCATCTAATCTTTCTCCTCTGAGACCTGCCATTTAGGGCTGTTTTTGGCAAAGAAATGCTCACTTTCTACTACACATGGGTAATTTCAGCTCAAGTGCCACTATAAGCTTCTTTTTACATAGGGTGATTTGTTTAATATTTGTTGGAATGGTAAATCATAGGTATAACAGTAGAAAACCACCTAACTGGTTTCACAGTTGTGCAGCAGTACATGCAGTATAATGCTCGTCATCATGATTGGTTAGTGGGCCAAAAACAACTAAATGGCAATTGTCCTTTTGACCAGTCCTAGGAACTTCACTGAAACCACCCAGACTTATTCCACAGCTCCTGTTGCCCCAAGCCTTCAGCACACTTCCCTTTTGAAGCCTAATTGATTTAATTTTCTGGTCTTTCTTGTCTCCTCCAAGGATATTGATTGGGTGCAGACGGAGAAACACGTTTTCGAGCAAGCATCAAACCACCCATTCCTCGTGGGATTGCATTCCTGTTTCCAGACAGAGAGCAGGTGCGGATTCTCACTGAGCTAGAAATAACACCTTGTAGAATATATATTTATACTGATATTTCTATTTAAGCAGGGTGTCTGTTTTATTCACAGTCCGGCTAAATATTGAACCTTTTCATCCAGTAAGTAACCCTGCAGAACAGCGGTTTACAAGGAAGTTGCCAAGGTATATATTGATTGATTGATTGATAGATTTTGTTACAGCTACACTAATCAATCATTTCCTCAGATCCTTTATTTAACAATGTACGCCCAGCTGAGAACAGGTTCACATTTACAGAGGTGACCTGGGGAACTGAAGACTTAAGTGAAGATGGAATTTAAGCAGGCTTGAGGGTTTATTGACCTGTCTTGAGATGAACCATGACACTAGGGTTAACACCCCTGCTGTACTTTAAAAGAATGCAGGGGGATTCCTATTGTCCACATTGTAGGTTAACTAGATACACCTGTATTAAGTGCTTAACACCAGCCACTGCAGCACCTTGAAGGTCACCTATCCAAATACTAACCATACACATCCTTGCTTGGCTTCTGAGATCTGACAAGATCAGGTCGAAACCAGTATGGAGGTAGGTAGCTTCTTGAGAATGTGTTTGCAAGGAACCTCATAGAGTTTCTGCGGTATAATGAGTATTGTTTCACCTCCAAATTGCTCAAGATTCACCTGAAGATAACTTTTGTGTCCAGGGTTTGGGATGGCATGCTATGGCTTTTGACTTTTTGTGCAATTTAACCCTTGGTTCTAAATGTAACATGCTTTCTACTAATAGGGACACAGTGTTCACAGTTAAAGTATTGTATGGGTTTTCTAATGATTCTCTTCTTGTCTTTTAAGGAGGGGCTTCTTTTTAAACTACTTTTCTTCTTTTATTGCTATTTAGGTTGTTTTTTGTCATTGAATATGTCAATGGTGGAGATTTGATGTTTCACATGCAGCGGCAGAGAAAACTTCCAGAAGAGCACGCCAGGTATGAACAGCGTAGCTCTATTACATGCCAACAATATTTTACACAGATCACACACTTCATGAAACTTTTCAACTGGTTGGGAATGTATTGCTCTGTCAGCAGAGATATACAGTGCTTCCTCGCTATAAGATTCGATTTATTATGCGCCTTGGATATAACGCTTCTAAAGCATGTCCCCCAATTCCCAGTATTAGTGATTCATGCAATATTTCTACAGTAAATATAGTACTGGTGGTGTTCAAACTGCAAACAACTTTTCAGTCTAATTTCTATTTTTGTCTTTCCCTTTTGATACAGTATCTGAACTGAAGAAAAGCTGTGCTGGCACTTTATAACACAGACATCTTATTCAGCATGCGTTTTATAACTAAATAAATATTAGGCCTATTACATGGTTATGTGTGTAGGTCATAGTGCTCTGTATTTTCGTAATACTGATGAATCCAGTTTTGGGATTTACGGTGATGGTGGTTAACTGTATTGCCTCAAATTATTTCAGTTCAAGTAACAGATATTGCAGTCTACCCTGCAGCAGAAGATGCAGTAAATGCCAAGCTAGACGAAGATGTCTTTACAGCTTTATAGTTAGTGCATTGGTTGAAAAAATCACTTTTTTTTCTCTAAATGGGACAAAGACAGGAAGAATAACCTGTGCAGATTTATTGTGATAAATAAATAATGGATTTATTGCTCCTCAGGTTTTACTCTGCGGAAATCAGCTTGGCATTAAACTACCTTCATGAACATGGGATCATATACAGAGATCTGAAACTGGACAACGTCTTGCTTGAGTCAGAGGGACACATTAAACTCACTGATTATGGGATGTGTAAGGTGTGTGAGCAGTGCTTTGGAGAACAAAGTGTTCCCAAGGTTTCCTGATGACTATTCAGATAACATCCACTATGCCACAAGACTCTTATTAAATGAGTAATAACAACAGGGAGGGGCAGTTTTTAGGCAGGGCCAAGGGGCTTCATCTGATTCAAAGTGAAAATCAGAAAAAAGGTTAAGGATTTGTAAGAAAGTTGTTTCTCCTAAAGCAAAGTAAGACATGGTTATTAACTCTTTTCAGTTGCCCTGCTGACTCTACATATTTGCTTTATGTATAAGAATACATAAGAATATTTACAGTATTACATTTGACCCAGGTATAAACATGTAATTATGGATGTTAAAATGTTCAGCACTTCATTGGTCTCTAGTGTATTATAGAAACGAGGGAGTGATTGTAGCCTATTTTTTATTCTACTTTTAGCAATTGTAGATTTGTATTGCCTCAGTTGTGTTCAGTTATTTAGCTGTTAGCCCTCTTTGTTCATCTTTTTTGACACTGCAGGTCACTGAAAACAGCAGAGCCCTCTATTAGGATAATAATGATGACCCTGTTATATTAATGTCAGAAAACACTTTTGAAGTCAAACAAATTATTTATAAAATAGACAGTCACAATGTAGCCAGGAGGGCGTCTCTGATTGTGTATTTGCTCTCTGTAGCAAGCCGTTCTCTCTGGTGAGAAATGCTCATTGGTCTTCTCTTTCAGGAAGGCTTGCGTCCTGGGGACACCACCAGCACATTCTGTGGTACTCCCAACTATATCGCCCCGGAGATCCTGCGAGGAGAAGATTATGGTAATAACTTGAAGCTGGCTTTTAATTCACTATTTAACTAATGTAGGATAATGTACAATGTGCATGCTGCTGTGGTAACTCTGGTGTAATTATAGAGGATGGAGGATATGTTGTGCATTTTAATGTGTTTTTACAAAGCTTAATATACAGCTGTAATAAGTTTTACAAGGGGAGGCCACAATAACTAAGCTTTTAGCTGACTATGTTAGAGCTTTCAGTATACCTGCTTCTGTGTTCTTACTGATAATAATAATTCTGTTTTGTCTGGTTTTTTTTTGTGTGTGTGTTGGACAGGTTTCAGTGTAGATTGGTGGGCGCTGGGAGTTCTGATGTTTGAAATGATGGCAGGAAGGTCCCCCTTTGACATCGTGGGAAGCTCTGATAACCCTGATCAGAATACAGAGGATTATCTATTCCAAGGTACAATCTTTTTCTTTTTGCATACACAACACTCAGTTATGCATACCTGTTTTATAAAGAATAAAAATAGAAAGCTTAAAACAAGAGATTCTAATTGCAATTACAGAGGAACTTGGTATGGTATCACTTTCTGTTTCAATGACATCCTGTTGACCTTTTTAAAGAATAAAAACCGTATTACTTCAATTTGGCCCCCTTGTATTGACGCCACAGTCATATATCAGCTTTATAATAGAGGCCGCCCTCAAATAAACGCCGCTAACAATGAAGAAACATTAAGGTATTTCTTTTCTCCCCCCTACTAAAAACACACAGTAAACACTGGGTTAGGTTTAGGGTTAGGGTTAGGGTTAGTAAACACACCCTAACCCTAACCCTAACCCTAACTGACTATGTACATGTAACGCCCCGGGGAGACGGGAGCCTCAATCTAGCCCGTATATTACAAATTAATGTACACACATATAGTAAGCACATTTTATTTTATGGTAGTACAGTTCTGAAAGAAAATGCAAGATAAACTATGTACAGAACAGCAGTCCTTCTAAAGTTCTTATAGGTGGTTTTGTTTTATTTTTAGTAAAATTGTAATTCCCGTACAAATAAAAACAATGTGCTTATATATTCTCTATGAGAAGATTTATTTTCAGTTTCTCTTGCAGAGAAATTACAAACAAGCAAGTTACAGTGAGAAAAAAAAATAACTGAATAGGATATACAGAAATCACTCTTGGACTTAACTGCCACACCAGCATTGTCCCTCCCCTTAACAACGAATACACACTCCCGATTCGCTTGTACAGTACTCCCCTGACCTTCCAACTTTCCACCTAATAGGCTGTCGGTAACTGTCACCGATAAAATGTAGTCAAAGTAGGTTCGCCACACACGCTGCTGCATACAGGTAGGCTACCGTATTACAGAAAATAAGCAACCGCGATATTTCTGAAATGTCATAAATCATGTAATTAAATATTGCAGTGTTTGAAAATCGTAGTGTTATTAATAAAGGCTGCCCTCTTATAATCGACGCCCTCGTTTATGAGCCCAGTCATTTTGATCAATTTAAAATAAACGCCGCAGCACCAAATTGAAGTAATATGGTACCATGTAGAAAGAAAAGTTGTGTTTTTTACATCCACTAGGGGCAGAGTGTGAGTTAGAGGTCAGTGGTTCTGCTCTGGTGTATGAAATGTTTCTGAGCGTTCTTATGAGACCACAGTGCTGCTTTATTCAGAGTTTTAAAAAGTCACCAGGATGTAAAGACAAACAAAAACTGATAAGAAGTTAGTGTAAACAACATGAGGATTAAAACATGTTTCATATCCATACCAAGTTGTAGACACTGGATTTTACAAATTTTAATGATTTTAAAGAGAGATAGAGAAGCTAATGTTTTGATCAATTAAATCGTTCACCAGTGTTTTCTCCGTTTTAGGATTTTCCTACTAACTTTTTTTTCTTAAATCCCAGTTATTTTGGAAAAGCAAATCCGTATCCCACGTTCCTTGTCTGTCAAAGCTGCTAGTGTTCTAAAGGGTTTCCTTAACAAGGTATGACGTTTCTCTCAACCCAGTTTCTTACATATCACATGTAGTACTGTGCGTGTTATATATGTTGTTAATTCAATTAAAACTTTTCTCCTGAAGGAACCCAAGGAACGTTTAGGCTGCCACCCTCAAACAGGTTTCGCTGACATCATGGGGCATCCGTTCTTCAGAAATGTTGACTGGGACCTTGTAAGTAGCTTATAACCTTCACAAGGCTTAACTTGGGTGCATATGTCTTTAATGTGACAAAATCCTAGGGTGTGTTTCTATATAATTAAAAAATATATATTATAAATGTATCCGTGCACCTGAACAATATTACAGAAACAGTATCGGGTCTGAAGTTTCTTCAGTATTAAATGTGCTAGAAAGTGTAGCCCCTGATTTGGGGTAATACTGCTTTTTGTACATTATTGTTAATCCGAGTTGGTCAATTGGGAAGACACGGCATGACCAATTTTCTAACTGATAAGTAAGCAAGTATTTGGTCATTAACAATAATGGATAAGTCCTGCAATCATCTTATCCTATCTATTTCTGATCACATGTCAAGCATAGTATATTTAACTGTTTAATATCAGCATATTTTACAGTGCATGCATTTTACTTTAAGAATACCAATGTAAATTAGCTGTAGCAAACCTGAGTGCGATGCATCGCATGTTTTAATCATGAATGTTATTGCACATGGTCCTTAACAAAAAACAAAGAATAAAAAAAAAACATAAACAGCCCAAGTATGACTTGCATTGCATGTAATGTTATGTTTTGAGCTGACTATGAAAATTGTGGTGTTGCAGATGGAGCAGAAACAAGTGATTCCTCCTTTCAAACCCAACATTTTGGGAGAGTTTGGACTAGATAATTTTGATGCTCAGTTTACCAATGAACCTATACAGCTCACTCCAGATGATAAGTAAGTACTGGTATTCTGTTCTGATGTGCTTACTGTATTTGTTCTTATTGGTAGTTAGGATGTTTTTCATTCAAGAGAAGAGTCTTCATTCTGTAGCTGAATCCCACCTTAGCCACTAATTGTCCATAACCTTGGGGCAGGTCTCTTTCCCACTGCTGCTTCAGTCACCTCCTGTTGTAAAACAGTAAAAGCAGGGCCAACTAAGAGCTGAAAATGAGGGAGAATTGAGGCACTCAGGACACAGATAACTTCCCCAATAGCTGCATTTACATTGGAGTTCAATATAGACAAAAAGGGCCACGTTTATTTTTTGAAATCCAAAAACTGAGTTGATCGGTTCTTTTGGCTATAAAGCACCCTGATAACTGCTGAAATTAAATAACAGCAGTTAACACTGTCAGCACAAAATAAGCAGTAGTCTCTGATATGCATTGCTCAGAGACTTTAAATATGACCAAGACCTGTAAAAACTATAGTTCCATTACTGCACTAGATTTTTGGTTTTGTTTTGTTTAAATCTGTGTAATGGATATTATATTTTGTCCTTTTTTTGTAATATTGAAACACTTTTTTTTGTGAACATGTATGTTTAATACTGTTATGCAGTTTTCAGAAGCATTACTGTTTAAATACTTGCTTATCCCTGACCACTTTATTGAATGTCATACAAAACCAACACTCATGTTACACTATGTAAAAGTAACTTAATATAAAGTTGATTGAGTAATTGAGTCTGATTTTAAACTGTGTGCTCCAGCATCTCGATCAGGGCTTACCAGCCCTGATCCTGAACACCCTGTGTGTCTATTGGTTTTTTTTCCAACTGAGCTCGCAATTACTTAACTAAAACCTTAATTGACCTAGTAATTTGCTTAATTAGACCTTTTTAATTGTTCTCTGCTCCTAAAAAGTTGCAGAGTTCAAGTTACTTATAATATGTTATAGCTAACTTGAAATCTGCAACTGTAAGAGATGAAAACAAGTAAAAAGGTCTAATTAAGTCCAATTATATCATCAAATTGTTAGTTCAATTAAGGTTGTAGTTAAGTAATTGAGAGCTCAGTTGGAATAAAAACCAGAAAACACATGGGGTCCCCAGGACCAGGGCTGGGAAGCCCTGATCTAGAAGAAAAACTATTCTATTTCAACAGTAAACTTGTGAGACACATTGCATTCATTTTAGATTGTGTATTTCTGTTAGTAATTGAATTTATTTTTGCAGCGATATTGTCAAGAAGATTGATCAGTCCGAATTCGAAGGCTTTGAATACATCAACCCTCTTTTAATGTCTGCTGAAGAATGCGTCTGAATAGATAAAAAAAAAATAATGTTTCATTTGACTGCTATTACCTTTTAAATTTCTGCGTGGTTAGAAATCATATTATCTGAAAGATGTCCTTTTAAAATACTAAAGCTGTTAGTATTTCAGCTGCTAATCCTGCTGCTCTCATGCCAGTTAGAGCCCATAATCCTGGTGTAGCTTGTAACCAGCTGTTACTGCAGATTTCATACTTTGATACATACTTAAATTAATGTTTAGATGGAAACCTATATACTTTGATCTTCAATACAAGTTTGACTATTTACTGTCAAGAACCTCTAACGTAGAAATGGTGTAGTTTTTTATATTCCCTTATGTATTCAGGGTAATATTAGAAGGTTTCTCACAAAAACTAAAAATCAAATCATGTTGAAATAGCTTGAATTTCAGTTTCATGTACAATTGCTAGATTAAAAAGCTAATTCCCTCACCAGTCCATAGGTTGTAATTGGCAGCAGAACTGTTGAAAACTGAAACCATTTCTACTCTTGCAGGAAAAATATACAAAACGATACATGAACCCCTTGTGTGGTAATGGCTGGGGAGGAAAAAAAAAACGAGGTTACAGACTATGAATGATTAAAGACTATTGGTTGCAGAGCTAAAAATGAGCAGTTATCTTCAGAGCTCAGCTTTAGAAAAAAGGGACCTCTGCTTTTAAGTCACAGGCCAGTGGAACTTTTTTAATATATATATTTGTTAAACTGTGAATGATACCAGTGATCTTTGTTTTTAGTTAGAGCCCTCCAAAAACACAGATAGATTTATACAAACACTGGCAGATGTACATGCCAACACTGCATTGAGTATTTTACTGCTAGAACTCAAAGTAAACATTTTACAGTCTAAAGGAACACTTTTTCGAAGTCTGGTTAGTGTGTGTTTTTGTTTGTTTTTTAATGCTGACCAAAGCCTTTTGGAATACTTTTTGACAGCCTTTGAAAGAAAGATTGGCAGTTTTAAAACCTGTATATAGTAAGAGTATTTTGAAAGACGGTTCACTGTGTAGTGCAAGGCACCAAAGTTTGAGCTTCTGAAAATACTTTTTAAATCAAACGTTTCACCCAGATTCTGTCCAGAACCCAACTTGCTTTATTTGTTTCATTGAAGTTCCACCTCTTATTTTATCAACTTCAATATTTAATGGAAAAGGGTGACAACTAAATGCCATAGCACTGAGAGCCTGTAAGAAAGGGTATCACACTTGTATAATGTTTATCTGTCAAAGTCTAGTGTAATAGATCACGTTAGTGTTTGTGCATTTTTAGGAATGTATAATTTTATTGTCATACTAAAAAGTCTGCAAATGTCCTTAACAGTAATCCCTTTTGCATTTTTGTTTTACACCAGTACCAGTCCCAGTCCAGGGTTAGTAACACAAGGAAAACATATTGAAATTAACTTGCAGGCACTGTAATGCAATGAACGTATTAAAACGTTGAAGTGTTGTCTTTTGTGCGTGTCAGGCTTTTTGGGTAGTCCCCAGCTCCTCTTCATTTGTTGGTATTTAAACAAGGAGGATATCTAAAGGAAGGTGTGACTGTCAGAAACCAACTGGCTTGGCTGTAAAGAATCTGAGAGGAGCTTTATATTTACAACCCTCTAGTGAGCATTGATCTAGACATCATTTTAAATGACGGCATAGCATGCAACACTTGTGTGATTAAGCGGTGGAAACCTGTTTTAGCTTTTCTATAGATGTAGGATATCTAAAGCGGTATCTCCTTTGGCATCAACAAAGGGAAATCTACACAGACCAAATACAAGTTGTGAGTTTGTCCTTGCATATCATCTGCAGCCCTGGAGTGAAAATGCCTGCCAAACCTGCAAATAAATGTATAGTGGAACATTACTAAGGGGTTGATTTGATCAACCTGTACCCTGCTGGGTTAAATCACAGCTGGATTTCACAGCTCGATGGAAGTAGCCCTTGATTGTATTAAGCATCTTTCCATGGTGATTCTAACATTGCCCCAAAAAACTAAAACTGTGGCTTATCCCACTTCATCTCTGCTGGTGTGTTCTATCGTATTGCAATAAAAAATAAAACTATATGACATAGATGTAAAATTACTGGTTCATTGTATATGAAGCCAAGTTAATTGGGTAGCCTTGTATAGAGACTGGTAGTTTCAGTGGAGACTCCTATAGATTCACTCTCTGCATGCACTTGAGGTGGATGCAGAACTCAAAGGCAGAGGCCATTTGATATCCAATGCCTTAAACACCTATGACAGATGTTGGCTAATGTACTACTGAGTTTTTTTGTTTTTTGTTTTTTTTGGGGGGGTTTTCTTATCCCTTGTTAACGGTGAATAGGGTCTGTGAAATGCAAGAGAAGGTATAGCATGCATAGGACAGATCAGTGAGATGGTTCTCTTAGTGAGCGATTGGTACAGGCTTTGTTTTTCGTTAACATCTATTTAAAAAGTGTTAAAAAAAATGCTGATCTTTTTTTCTTTCAACTGCCATTAATTTAGTATACCCTAATAGAGAATTGAATTTTTTCTCTTGAGTTTACCTGTTATTTTTATATTGTTTTACAAACAAAAATGGTATAGGGACACAAAGAAACAATGTAAAAATGTATCAATTTTAATGTGTTATTTAGTTATGTTTTTTTTTCTTTTTTTTTGTACCTCGTTACACTTTTTTTCCTGAAATCCTTTTCAAACACTACTTATTTTTTGACATGCTATTACAAATGCCATAACACTATCTTGTTTAATTTACTTAATTTGCTTTTATTGTATTTTTGTTTTGTTCACGGGTAAAGTGTCTACAATATACTGTACTGCAGTCAAAGTGGAAAACAAGTCAGGTAACCGGGTAATCAGGAAACAGACCAGCATGCAAAGCATATCTCTTTTATATTGAATTATTCTAACGCGCATGGAAATCTCAGTGCTACTTTGAATATTTTTTTTTTTTTAAGATTCAAGCGCTGGCACGTGTAATATGGTGGGGGTTGAGGCATAGTTGACTGTGAACATATTCAATTGATTGACGAAAAAACACAATACTCTGTTTTGCTTAAAGAACTGTTGGTTTTATAAATCAAACTTGCATCTTGTAAAATGACAAGCCTGTTATACTTGCTTTGTGGTAGCTGATTACCTGATGCAACCTGACGATATTTCCACAATGACTGTTGAGATAATAAATGTGGTTATGTTATAAATGATAAATTAATACAGCATTAATATGTTCTTGTTTGTTTGTCTAAAAATAGACCGGAAACGGTGCTGTACAATATCATAAATGCCAAATACAATTTGTTTTTTCTTTTAAAGAATTTGCCTCTCCTGTTTCTTAATTTCTCAGGCTGTTGTTCAAGGTGTCAGCAAAAAGGTACCTTTTAATAAATAAATAAATCAATAAATAGGATCTGCAAAGGGACCTTCTGCTCCCTGCCTTACTCTGTCTTGTTTGTCACAGATGGTCATAATTTCACATAATGTATATATTTTTACTTCTTGACATAGGGGAGTGGTTGAGTTGTATGCATAAAAGACTTGATTAAATGAAAAATTACCATGTGCAGGCATTTTGAAATTTAACCAGTAGAGCTTTCTAAAAATACCTACCAACCGAAAGCCAGGAGACATCTTTCCTGTAGGGGGCTGCTGTAGAAGATTCACTTGTTATGTCTCTTATTGGAAACTGAAGAGGTTGTGAGGTAAACCAATTGACATTACATCTAGACCAAAGAGAAATTTGGGTTTCCTGTGATATACAGTAGTTACAGTTCAAAACAAATCTAACAATCACATTATTGTGAGTCCATGGTCCGTATCAGCACACGATTGAAGACCCTGTGTTGAGTGATACCCTACTCCTTATCTTGCACTCTCAATAGCAGTGAAACGGATATTCTAATTCATAGTTCTAACCACATTTGTCTTCCTGCTACAGGAAAGCATTGCATCAGTACTGCTGTTTTATCACCACCATTAAAAGATTATAACCTAAGTAGCTGTGTTGTGTTCATTTAGTGGCAAAACAAGAAAAGGATGTTGAGAGAGTATACATAAAGCCAAAAATGAAATATTTACTATCGATGTTTGTTTCACCTTTTATGGAATGTGGGCACTGTCTTTAAAAAAAAAAAATTATAGTTTCAGTATGTTGCTAAGCAATATGAGATGTGAGAAATACTGAAAGATGAGATTTTTTTTTCGATGCAGAGTAGGACAAATTACCTAAAATAAGCACAATTATAGACCCATGTCCTTTTCAACAGGGGTCTGTGACACTGTTCCACGAGATAGCTTGAAATCAACTTTAATGTACAGGGTGATCAGAAATTCAACGCACCATATGTGGTAAGCTTACTTTCTAATCACACTGCGTATCCAAAACAGGATTCAGTGTGGCTTTTCACTACATTCTCTCGCAGTTTATCATTCTGTACATTCTGCTGTGGGCACACAATCTTCTCTCTTTGCCTCTAGCAACAGCAAATGTTTTTTTTTTTTTTTTTGTTTTTTTTTTTTTTTTGCGTTCCGGTCATTTTCAATATGGGTGTAATAGCTTTAAAAAAAAAAAAAAAAAACACTAGTTGTACAAAATATGTTTTTAAAACAACATGGGCCACTAAAATTGTTAACATTTTATTTTTATAATGCCACCAATCTCTCATTCAATCTCTAATATATTTAACCAAAGCCCTTTGCTGGGGAGCAGTGAATTAACAATGTTAGAGGCTGTGTTGGAAATGTGTCTTTAAGGCACAGTATACAATGGCCAGCTATCATCCTTGATTTTAATAGTATTTGAAACACAAGACTAGCTGCCCACAGGTCTCAGGTCAAGCCCTGGAAATTGAAATTGATTCTTCATGACTCACTTGAAACTGATTTGAAACTAAATAAACCTTCAATGTTTATTTACACATGGTTCCAGAGTGCCCTGTAGCTGTTTATTAGTATTGGGTATTGTCGAAAGTTTTGGAGAGATGATGCTTTAAACCTGCAGCTACCAAATAACTGTATTTAATAAATTAACATCCCCCACCTCCCACCACTCAAAAAACATTTACGCCTCATTAAACTGCTTTACATGTGTTAGGAACCAACAACTCTCTTTACACCAGGACAGAAGTACTAAAACAAAATAACAAATATATAAAGATTAATTAACAATTTCATAATAACCTGTGATTACATGCACTGTAACCATCCATCTTGCTATTAGTGACAGAAACCCAAAACTCCCAAGGAATGCTAACTGAGTAAAAAAAAAAAAAAAAAAAAAAAAGTAGTAATAATAAAATAATACAAGACCCCAGTCCATGGTTTGAAAACCTGTATCCAAGTTGGTAAAAAGACATCCTTAATCCCTGGTAATATGATACTTGTCAGTACCAATGGTGTAAGCGATATCCTTAATGCAACACAAGGACAACAAAGGCAAATATGGAAATAGTTGCACTCCTGGTAGATGAAGACAAAGACTTACAATGATGTATAACAATTGTAAATTGTATGTTTAAACATACGTGTCATACTCATTTGTTTCAAAATGCTAGACATGTTCTCAATTCAAGATCAAGACAAGTGATGCCATTTGCTAGTTTGTAGTTCAGACTTAATGACTCATTTTCAATATGGTCCCTGATATTTTTAATTGCAAAAGATCAGGGACCATGTTGAAAATATTACATTTACATGCAAACAAGCCTTTTCAAATGATGAAAATTGTTGATAAGTGTTTGTAAAAAAAAAAAAAAAAATCAAAACATGATTTTTATTGATTTTCCTTCACAAAAAAGGACCTTGATAAATCTTGCCTTATGTTCTGTAATGCTTTATCAATTGCAAATCCTTTTTTTATGGGGGAGTCACAGTCAGCGTACGCCAACTCTCGTTCCTCAATTATATGCACCTGTAGGATCTTAATTCCTTTCCTCAATACAAGTTGGTAAGTATGGCAGGTTTTTACAGTATACAGGCCCCAGCTCAAGCATTTTTACAAGCTGGAATAGCAAATAATTCGGGTCTGATGTATCTACAGGAGATGTGATAATCTCAGTTAACAATGCATGAACTAGACACCATGTCTGGAGGTTACGCTATTCATTTTAAAAGATCAAAGTATTTGACAGACATGAAAAGTGGCAAGGCCAGATGTAGCTGTGTTGGCTTTTGAGTGGCTGTAGAATTCAAGTACAGATACACAAAAAGAAAATAATGACGCATCATACTTTCCTGGTGTTTTTGTATGCTGTGTACTTATATAAACCATGCCCCAATTTATTCTAAAAGAACATTAAATAAAAAGAAACAGGTAATAAATGACGTTGCCATTTCACTGCTCCTACCTGCAGTTATGTTGTTGTTTTAAAAAAAAAAAAATGGGGGCAAATTTTTTAACTTTGCACTAACCTAAATACAACAGTAGAAGGTACCTGTTTTTTAAATTAGCGATTTATTTGAATACAGCTACAAAAAATGTAAAAAATACTGCAAGAAAGACCAGTAACACCAGTTAAACAATTAATTTACTGTACTTTTCTTGCTAACACATTTTCTACCTTGAAAATGTCAGTATTACAGAACGTAGAAACTAGCATTGAAATCGCCATTGTAGTTAACAAGCAAACCAGCCAATTGTGTGTAAGAATGAGGGCTATTGTACACTTCAGAAGTCACCCAGGAGGGACAGACTGACAAATCTAGCATAATCTCAGGACCAAAGTAGACTACAACTGAACATTAAGAATACATGTAACCCCTGTCCTTGTTGGTACTGTTGAAATAATTGTACTGATTGAGTTTACTATATTTACTATTAATTCTGGTGCTTGTGAATGTGGTGGTAGTAGGCTCCATGAGGGCTGCCCCTTATGGGCAGTGCAGTTTCACAGTGGCCTCTTGTGAATCTGACTGATCATTGTTGAACATGTGACTCAGTAGACAGCATGTGACTCTGCCTTTTAATTCATGCAAGAGAAGCCAGACATTTACTGCCTCCAAATTCTGGATCAGCTTTCAGTCTATGGTGTACTGTTTTAGATTTGTTCAAAGGCGCAATGAAACAGTACAGAAATCTGTCTGGTTTTGGGTGGATACTCTGCCAAAATTAGCGCACTGTATATTACATAGTGTAAACAAATGTATGGATCTTTTTTTTTTTTTTTTTTTTTTTTTTTTGCATACTTTAGGATATTTTCAAAGCATTTACTTCAGTCTTATAACTCCTATTTTTAAAGTTTAACCTCAATACATTTTTTTTGTAAAATAAGGTTTTATACACAATCTGGTCAAAGCTGTTGTTGATAAAGCCATCAACAGTCAAGAACACAAAATCAAAGCTTCATTGTATTCATAAAACAACTTTGAAAACACAATCCTTAAATACTTTAAGGCTTTGTAAATAGGCATCAATGTCAAACAACTAATAAAAAAAGTATTTTTCAATTTTTAAAGGCTGTATTCCTAAATGTAAATGTATTTTAAGTATAATATATTCAGTCACGTCATATAAAAAATACTATTCTCTAAAAACTATAACTTCCTATATTTTATACAGTAGTATGCAGTAAACAGTAGACATCTATTATTCAGTGCTATTGGATGGTACTATAGTATTTTTTATATGAAGTGACTGATCAATAAGGCACAGATCTTATAGGTAGTCACAGGGTGCAGCAGTCCAAAAGAGTACCCTTCCTTTTTTTTGTTACCTATCCAGTTTCCTAATGTAATAGGTTCAAAATACACAAGTACCTGGCTGGCTAGCTCTTGTCTATACTATGGAATTAATTTCTTTATCGATCAGCCCCCAGGTAGATTAAACATATTGTTACATGCAACAAACATGAATATATAGTATATATGTTCAAGTATTATTTCCTTAATTACAATTCCTTTAAAGTTGCTTGAAACTAGCTCTGTAACATTATTTGTTTTACTATCCCCTCTCAAAAATATAGAGCTAGTATTATTTTGTAGAGACCTTGGTTAAAAAAAAAAGTTTTAGTTTTGACTGTTCGGTAGAATATATTTAATCTGCTTGTTTTATCCTTTTCAAGAGAACTAAATTCAAGAAAGAGGGTGGGCCCAGAAAAACAAAAAGACCTTTAGAAAAAGTTTGTTTTATTCATCATAATCTTCAACCAATCTTGCCATTATTCTTTTGTACAACCCGTCTCAAGAAACTGTCACTATTCCAGCACCACACCCGCAACCAAATACTAAAAAGAAAGCAAGGCTAGCCTGAGTGGCAACTAGAGATGCATCAGCCTAATCCTTTACACCAACTACCCAGCATGGTGTGCAGAGGCTGGATGCCATGGGAGGTCATCCATTCTGTTGGAGATTAGAACTAAGAGCTCTGTCCCATTGTTCCATCAACCACATGGCAAAAGCATCCCTGCTAGTGACCTCTAAACTGCCTGGTCAAATTCTCAATGCAGACTCCACCCCCCACCTCCCAATAAGACCACATGCACGGGACTCCTGGGTTTCACGTGGAAAATAAACTGAGCCACCCCTCCAGCCTGTATGAACCTTTTTATCACTGTATCCAGCTTCACGTCCAGTAGGGGCTCACTATGTTAATGACATTGCTGAATATTCAAACAGTTCTTTTCATTCACTGGAGTGGTTGTTTATGTGCCAGTACCCTTTGTCAGTCTAACTATAGTCATGGGGTATGTAGCACCTTTCATCCATGCAGGGTCAAAAGTGCTGTACACAAATGAATCTCTAAGCAACCACTGATGTGCATGTCTCTGGGATGGAATGAGGTGGCCATTTTGGGCCTGTACACCACACATTGGATTTTTGTATTTTTTTGGGCCCAGTCTGGGGTAATAAAGCCACAAGGTACTGTTATTAGCTCAGAAACAAACTTTGACCTAGTGTACAGCATGTTTTAAGTACTGTAATTAAATTTCATTGAGGAATTTACAACATTCTCAGTTAGTTTTATTAAACAATAGTTCATAACAGCTGTTTTTGCTATTTTTCTCCAAGAAAAGTCAACACCTCTGATAATTAGCAAACATATTATACTTGTTTGTTTGTTTGACAAGCTGAGAACAACAGAACTCGGTTCATATATCCGGGTCTGTATCAAACACAAGCTCCAAACACATCACCTATTCAGTATTCAAACCTTCCAAATAGTCACAGATGGCTTTCTCAGTCTTTACCATCTAACACACAGGAGTGCTTAGATTATAATAATATTTTTATGACAAAATTAGCAATCATATTTCTTATCTAGCTTAACATAAATCTAGCCTGAGGGTTAACCTTGACAAGTTGAAATGTAATATCCCTTAATTGTGTAGGCTTCAGATGAGTGTTGACACAAGCCATAAATAATAAATCTTGAAAAACAAAAAAAAGATAACTCGTTTGTTTACAAAGACTGACGTATAAAACAGTAATAATTA